>NC_045964.1:19498248-19728907 GCF_010909765.2 Amblyraja radiata
CACTTACAAAGCTAGAAACTACAATCATATTTCAAAAATAAATAAAGATAATTGAAACTAATTAATAACCAATGAAAACACAGCCAATTGCCTTCCCACCGTAGGGTTGATAATGGTCTGCGGAAGGGTCTCGACCTCACCCATCACCCATTCCTTCTATCCGTCATGCTCCAGAGAACACTGTAGGTAAGCCAAAATTGCGCACTATTACCACCGGGCAGAGAAAGAAATCCAGTAACGCTATGCCTATTATTGGTACCGGAGCTGCGGGTAACATTAAAATGATCAAGACTAAGCTGGTGAGTGTTTTTGCCTCCATGTTTTCACCGGACCTAGACGCCAAAACTTTATCTATGTATCTTAAAGAAAAACTTGGCCGTGAGGTTACCTGTCAAAAGATTGACATTGTACACAGTAGATACTGTCTACTTAAAGTATCTGCGGAATGTAATGAGGTTGGCGAAATGTACAACCCGGAGCTCTGTCCAGAAGGGGCATTTGTCCGCCGCCATTACGAGCCGCGCAGGGTTGGAGTCATCGAATCAAGCACTGCGCCTGTTGCAGGGTGAATGATTGTGGCTGCGGGTGCTAGAGGCACTCACTAGTCTCGCTAAATGAACATTCGGGTACTATCATACAACTGTCGTGGCCTGCGATTGGGCCAGAGCGCAGGGAATAAAGCTCACCGCTCAGTTGTTGACAACCTTCTGGAGAACTGTGACATACTATGTATTTAAGAGACATTCTTAGCGAAGCAAGACTTGGACAAACTCAATTCTCTCAATGACAACTTTCATGGGGCTGGGGAGTCTACAACTGACCTTGGCATGGGAATAGTCAGAGGTAGGTTACCAGGGGGTGTGACTATTCTATGGAACAAGAAGCTTGACTCATCAATAAATGTTGTTCGCCTTGATGCTGACTGGTGTATTGCAATACACTTTGCTCACAACAACAAGGAATTTGTTATCATGAATATATATACACCCTATGAATGCCATCAGAATGAGGATGAATATTTAAATAGGCTTGCTTTCATCTATTCTTTTATTCAAAACAATAATTATTGTAGTGTATATGTCATTGGGGATATAAATGCAGATATCTCAGATAGTAACTCATTATTTGCCAATCATATGGCTCAGTTCTGTCAAGATAATAATTTAATATTGTCAAGCAAAGTGCTTTTACCTACAGATAGTTATACTTATATTAGTGAGGCCTGGCACACTACGTCATGGCTGGACCACTGTATTAGTACAGCTGATGCACATGCCTCATTGGGGTGTATGAGCATTCTGTACGGGGCAGCAATGACTGATCATATACCTGTTGCTATGACAATAGATGTTGAACACATACCTGTGGTATCCCGTGATAGAAATAGCTTTAATACAGAAAAACTGGACTGGTCAACGCTCACAAAGGAAGCGCTTTTCCTAGCATATTATGCCCATACAGATAAATCCTTAAGCAATATTCATCTACCTAAAGATGCAATAATGTGTAGTAATGTTAATTGTAAGGATATGAAGCATAGGTGAGATATCTGCTCCATGTATATTGATAAAGTAAGCGCTCTATATGTAGGCAGTAAGCCATACTGAAAGCATAAAAATAAGACACCGAACATCAGGCTTGGCTGGAATCAGTATGTAACTGAGTATCATACTGAAGCCCGTGAAGCCACTACATCATGGGCTATGGCAGGTAGACCCAGACGGGCCTGTGTTTGAGTACAAGAAGCTCACCAATGCAAGGTATAAGTATGCTATTCGCTTCATCTGTAAAAATGAGCAAGCTATGAGGGCTGATTCCATGGCTAAGAAGCTGCTAAGTAACAATGCTACTGATTTTTGGAAAGAAATGAGAACTCTTACCATCTCTACCATGCACTGTAGTTGGAATCTCCGAAACTGCTAATATCGCGGAGTTATGGCGACAACATTATCGTACTTTATTCAACTGTGTCCAAGGTGACTTGTATAGGGTGGACAATATTGAGAGTAATGACTCAATGGTGATTATGTCACATGAGGCATATCATGCCGTGAACAAGCTGTCCAACAACAAAGCAAGTGGCTTGGATCATATTTCTGCTGAACATCTTAAGTATGCGAGTATGAGGATAGCTCCTCTCCTTGCTATTTGTTTTACTGGCTTTATGATTCATGGCTTGTTACCAGACTCAATGTTATCTGTTCTGTTAGTGCCGGTCATTAAGGCAAAGCTGGTAAAGTAGGCAGCCTAAATAATTACAGGCCCATAGCTTTAGCCAGCATATTGTTAAAAGTTTTAGAAAGAGTTCTGCTGGATAGAGTAAACGAGTTTGTTAACTGCACAGCCAACCCGTTTGGTTTTAAAGCTAAACATGGCACTGACTTATGCATACATGCCCTAAAGGATATTGTAAACACATATAGAGGCAAAAACTCTTCAATCCTTATGTGCTTTATTGATGCTTCCAAAACCTTTGATCGTGTTAATTACAGAAGGCTGTTTGGTAAATGAGTCAAAGAGGGGTGCCTAAATACATTGTGAGAATTCTGGCCTACTGGTATGCCCACCAAACTATGCAAATAAAATGGGGCAATAGGGTCTCAGCCCCATTTGGGGTTAGCAATGGTGTTAGAAAAGGGGGAATTTTGTCACCAGTCCTTTTTAATCTTTATATTGATGATCTGTCCAAACAATTGAAAGCATGTAACACTGGACGCATGATTGGTAATATTTTAGTGAACCATATTATGTATGCAGATGATCTTGTGATCTTTAGTCCATCTAGCGCTGGTCTACAGCAGCTCCTTACTATATGTTCTGTGTGTGGTGTGGAACATGATATTAAATATAATGCTTGTAAGAGCGCTGTTATGATCTGTAAAACCAAAGCGGATAAATGTCTAAAATTTCCTGATTTTAAGTTGTCTGACAATAATCTTAGTGTCTGTAATAAGGTAAAATATCTAGGGCATTTTATTACAGAACAAATGACAGATGATGAGGAAATCTATAGGCAACGGCGCATGCTGTATGTACAGGCAAATATTTTCTTGCGTAAGTTTGGTGCGTGTGCAGATGTGGTGAAGATGTCGCTATTTAGAGCATACTGCACACCACTCTATACTGCACACCTGTGGTCGAACTATGGAAAGACGAGTTTGCAGAGACTAAAGGTGTCATATAATGATGCCATGAGAACACTGCTAAGGAAACCTAGGTGGTGTAGTGCCAGTAACATGTTTGTGGCTGCAGGAGTCAGTACATTAGAAGCTATCCTAAGAAATCATATGCATAAATTAATCTGCAGGATAAATGACTCTAAAAATTTAATTATTGTGGCCTTGTCAAAAATAAGGTTTTGCACTACATGCTACAAATCCCAGTTGTGGAGACACTGGTATCGCTGTCTTGTTGTAGGACATTGATCATTCTTTTTATTCTGGATTTTAATTCATGTATTTTTTTTTTTTTTAATATGTAATTTATGATGATTTTATAAGTGATATACAAAGATTTTATATGTACTTTATGATGTTTTTTAATATGCAATGCATTTTATGTAATGTTGTCCCTTGTCTGGACCTTGAGTCCGAAATAAAGTTTATTATTATTATTATTATTATTATTATTATTATTATTATTATTATTATTATTATTATTATTATTATTATTATTATTATTATTATTATTATCCAGAGATGTTGCCTGTCCCGCTGAGTTACTCCAGCATTTTGTGTCTCCCTTCGTTGATAATACCTTTTCATTGAAAGGAATTGGCCTAGAGTTGGTTCAAGGGGGCAAACCTCCCAGCTTGAGAGTGGGGAAACCACCAAATGGGTCCACTGCCCCATTAAATGTCATGAAGACTTTGGCAGAGCAGCACAGGGTCAGCTGCAGACAGTGGGAGAAGGGCAGAAGATGCCACTGCCAATTTAGACAGACAACAGCACTAGAAACCACCACTATCATAGGAATACAGTCAGACAGAATGGAAGCAGCCCTTCAGCCCAAATTGACCATGTGGAGCAAGATGCCCATCCTCACTAGTCCCCCTGCCTGCATTTATTCCATATCCTTCTAAACCGTACCGAGTTGAATCCCAGCATCAGCACTGCCATGATGATGGTAGCTCCATCCAATTTTCAAAATGCCCTGTTAGGAATAAATACACAAAGTGCTGGAGAAACTCAGCAGGTCAGGCAGCATAAGTACAGGCCATGGATGAGTTATGTTTTGGGTTGGGACCCTTCCTCAGACTGAAGATGGGTCCCAACCCAAAACATTGTCTGTCCATGCCCTCCACAGATGCTGCCAATCGGTGGAGTAACTCCAGCACTGTTTTTTTTTCATATGAAAATCAGCATCCACAGTTTTTTGTGTCTCCCAGTGTCTCCATTGTCACATCAGATCTCTATTTTGCAGTTAACAGATGTCAGGCTAATTGGTATTTGGTTCCCCAGATTTTCTCCCACTTTTCTTAAAAATAGTGTTACATTCTCTCTCCCAATTTTCTGTGGCTATCAAAGAATCTAGAGGAGTTTGACAGATCGTTATTCATATATCTGCCTTTCCTGCAGCCATAATGTTTAAAACCCTAGCGTGCAAGCTAACATTGACATTTATGGCACACTTATGAGGCTAGTCAGCCCATTGTGTGACCATGCCAAGCACAAGTAAATACTATCCAGACTAATCCTTTTTTTTCTGTCTCTTGGTCACGGCTCTTAAAATGATAAAAAAAATCTATCATTAAGGAAGCAGCAGTGAGTTTCACCTGCCAGCATTTGGCTCACATCCCTAAACCTTCCCTCAAATTGAATGGGCAAATAGTGCATTTGGACTTTCAGAACACTTTTGATAATGTGCCACACAAGAGATTATTACATCAAATTAGATAATGCAAGGCCTCAGTGGACTGAGGAATGGTAACAGGCAGATGATAGAGTAGGAAAAATAGTTTACTTGGATTTGATAGACTGTACCTAGAGGGGTGCTTAGCTGTTCACATCTTAGTGATTTGGAAGAGTAGAATATCCATGTTTACTGGGTGCCAAGTATGTGACAGGAGGAGGAAGGAAAGAGACTTCCAAGGTAAAATGCATCTACAGTAAGTGAATAGTGAAGGCAAAGCAGCTGGGATACTATATTGCAAAATATGAGATTATCAACCGTTGTGATAGAAAAAATAGAAACAATATAATTTTTTGACGTAGTGAGATAATGAAAGGTGTTTCTATTCTGTGGACACAAAGTGTTGGGGTAACTCAGCAGGCCAGGCAGCATATCTGGAGAAGATGGATACATGACGTTTAAGATTATTGAAATGCATGGGACCCATGGTGACTTGGTCGTTTGGATTCAGAACTGGCTCACCCATGGAAGGCAGAGGGATGTGGAGGCAAGATGTTATTCTGATTGGATGTCTGTGACCAGTGGAGTTCTGCCGGAATCTGTGCTATGACCTCTGTTGTTTGTGATATATATAAGCAACTTGGATGTAAATGTTGATAGGCTAGGAAGCTTGCAAATGACACCAAAAATAATGGAGTTGTGGACAATGCGGAAGGCAATGAAAGGATAGAGCAGGATAGAGAACAGCTATAGAAATGGGTGGAGAAATGGCAGATGGAACATAATCCGGGCAAATGTGAGACAATGCACTTTGGGAGGCCGCTTTTAAGGGGAAAGTATATAATTAATGGCAAGACCCTTAACAGAATTAATGTACAAAGAGATCTTGGGGTCCATAGCTTTATCTTGCATTATCCCATATTGTTAATTAAAGTAAAATGTAACATAAAGGAACTGTAGATGCTGATTTATAGCAAAGATAGACACAAAATACTGAAGTAGCTCAGCAGATCAGTCAGCATCTCTGGAGAAAACGGATAGGTGACATTTCAGGTCGGACCCTTCTTCAGAATGAAGACGGGCAGACAGAAGAAGGGTCCTGACCCAAAGCATTACCTATCCATTTTCTCCAGAGATGCTGCCTGATCAGCTGAGTTACTCCAGCATTTTGTATCTATCTTTGTTAATTCCATTGTTGGCAGCATTCAGCTTCTAAGCCCTAGGTGTAGGAATACTCTCCTTAAAACTATTTTATTCTTAGATTTGATCTTTAATCCATTTCTGAGCGCAAACTTTCTGTTAGCTGCTTTATTTATATGGATCAGATTTAAATAATGCTTGATAACTAAAAATGCTTTCTCCTACTGAGGTGAGTACCCTTGTGATTGTGGATGGAGATGGAGGAGGAGCTTGTGGACAAGGTTCCTAAATTGGTCTAGATGGGAGTCTAAAACGTTTTCTGACTAGGAAAGGGGAAACTAATGTTGAGTCAGGGACGAATCACACTTAATATGCCAAATAGAGCAAATTGGCATCTGGCATTTCTGGAGGGGACAAAACATGGGAGTCCATCATATCACACGAGATACCATCATTTCTGAGCTCCAGCTCTGATGCTTTATTTACTGATGAGTGCAGAGGGCAAGCGCTGTATGCAAAGGATGCACTTTGCACCTGGACTCTCAGCCAGTCCATGCACTGTGACCCACGAATAAGATCACAAACCTTGCAATAGAAGGGGAATACAAGTAAGTGCTTTACTTATTTTATTTTCACAGGTGTTTTTTACCTTTTATTAATGTTAAGATTTTTTTTAAATTAAATCTTTTTATTTCTATTTTTTAACTAATTATTATTTATTTTTATTAGAATGCAAGAACATAGGAACAAAGGAAATATGCGCAGGAGTAGATCTCTAGGTTCGTCAAGCCTGCCATGCCATTCAAAATTATCATAGTTGCCTGTCCCAGGCCACACCTCTGCCTCTGCGCCAGTTCCACATCACCCTCAATTCCCCAACTCTTTCAAAAATTAATCTACCTGCTCTTTGAATCCCACATGAATTAACGACATCCAGGGTCTCTGACCATCAATATACACAAAATGCTGGAGTAACTCAGCGGGACAGGCAGCATTTCTGGAGAGAAGGAATGGGTGACGTCTCGGGTCGAGACCCTTTTTCAGACTGGAAGAAGGGTCTCGACCCGAAACATCACCCCCATTCCTTCTCTACAGAAATGCTGCTTGTCTCGCTGAGTTACTCCAGCATGTTGTGTCTATCTTTGGTTTAAACCAGCATTTGCAGTTCTCTGGCCATCAAGATCATTTAAAACAATTTCAAATACCTTCCGAGCTGTCAAAAGCCATTCTGTAATTCTGTCAATGTGGAACCTCAGAACACAATGTCTGAGGCATTGTTGCTGCTTGAAGACCAATGCCCCTGTCCCACTTAGGAAACCTGAACGGAAACCTCTGGAGACCTTCCACTACCTACAACATCCGGCAACCACCTGCAACCTCCGGCAACCACCTTCAACTAGCATCGCAACCGGCTTCGACTAAAAAATTACCGATTTTTAAAACGGCAACCTATTTTTAGTCGCGGCCGGTTTTGAATTTTTTGAAATATTCGCCAGAACATAGAAGAATCGGAAACCACTTTCGACCATTAGGGAGACTGACAAAAACCTCTGGGAACCTCCGGGAACTGCATGGAAACTTTGGGTGGGGCGCAAAGTCTCCAGAGGTTTCCGTTCAGATTTCATAAGTGGGACAGGGGCATTATATACCTCGCTGGATGTCTCTTGGGTGTGGTTTGTGTTGGGAAATGGGCAGATATGAGGTTCGTAGGAGTTAGCTCATCTGGCCCTCCACATCGAGACAGAATAAATCCAGGCAGACTCACTTGGCAACAACGCTGTCAGGCCCAAGACTCATAGAACATGTTGAGAGAGGTTCATTGACATACTCAGAGATGAAAATGCCAATACTAAGCCCAATCACTCCCTCCTTATCAACATCATTCCTGGAGCTACTTTTTACTCATTATATTTCCTGTTTCCTCTCTTCATTTGACAGAGTTATGGACTCGATCTATCTTTCCACATCATCAATTGCCTCATAAATATTAAATGTTCATTACCGCAAAACTTATTCTAAAATTATTTTTTTAATCAAACCTCTCATGATCAGCTATATTTCTCAATATGTTTCAGATCTGTTGTTTCATCTCCCTTGCAAATGGTGAACAGAAAGTAGGTTGAATTACAACTAAAGTGACATATGGTTTGAGCTTGATTTCCTTCACCTCAGACTATTTTGTTTAGTAATCGAACTCTTACTTAAAACCAGCTGTTTTTAAACTGCACCATATTATTATGCGATACCATGCTGCCTGAAACTCATCACTTGTTCCTGCTTCTGGCAGCAGTTTCATGTGTATCTCATGATAATCACTGGGGCAAACCTGGTTTTGCTGAATTCTGGTATTGTTTTAAACCTGAATATTTGTTTTTCTAAACATGTGATCAATTGCCACTTTAGAATATTGCCTCCTGGGATCCTTCTGGCCTGCCAACAATACCCGAGTGTGTCTTCAGTGCCTTTACAATTGTTTCCTCAGAAATGTCAACATATCTGCTTGCATTTTTCACTCCCTTCCTGCTTTCATGTTGCTTTTCATGGAATTTTGCCTCTACGTTGGGGCATAGTTTGTCCACCAATGTCTGAAATCTGCTGATTCCTACAGCTTGATTGTACCTCCTCCTGGCCTACTTCCTATAGGGACACAATTTAATTATACCATATTTTTGAACTCTGATACATCTGTTCTAACAAGGCTAGATTCCACATATTTTGTGTACCTTTCCCTTCAACAAAGAATTCGATGCCACTGTGGTTGGTCGTATCCGTTCCATTTCCATTGCTTCATAAACTGATAAATCAACTAACTTTTTCCAGCTCTTAAATATTAACTTTCTCCCTCTGCACAATTTCACTGTTTCTGTTATGACTTTAGTTTTCCAATGCATGCTGTATTTCTCTTATGCATGAATAAAGTAAGACTTTACTGTAGGTCTCCCGCTTACCAATATTCCCAGTGCTCAGTAACCCTTTTTAGTCCAGAACTCTGTGTCTCAAGTTTATATCTTGTACAAAGGCTCACAATTCCTTTACTCACTGTTTTAGTCCTTGGTCCACCCTAGTTTGATGTATGTAACCAGCATTCTGCCTGCAGCTTTAGCTACAGCAGATTTGTCTTCCTTGGTCTATTTGTTATTCCTCATCTCTCTTTCCACTGACACAACCTATTTTCTTCAATGATGTTTTGAAACCCTTCCAAATGCCAGTTCTTTTTCATATCCTATTTGAATCTTCCTCTTCTCTTCTCTTCTCATCTAAACACTCACATGCATCCTTAACAATTACATATCTCCACAGGAGGGAACATTAAGCATGTTTCCACAATTAGAAAAAAAAAGGCTTACTTACATAACTTCTGATGTGCTGTTTTTCTTTTCCTCCTGGTGATTCATGAACTGATTCATAAAGAAGAGTGATATTTTGCAATGCTCTCTCTGAGTACACTTATACCAAGCAGATTGTAACAGCTTTGATTTTCAATTGAGGCCCACAGCAAAAGAAAAATAAAGCTTGCTACCATTCAAACCCTTAAGCAGCATCCTTATATGAAATTATAGATAAATAGTAAATCTAAACAAAAATACAAATTATTTTGGGATGTGTACTCATTAATAATAAGGATCCAGTTGAAGATGTAAGACAGTTATGTTTGCTAAACAAGCTCAATGTTTACATATTCCTGTCTTCTACTATCCTGAACCAGCACGAGATCTGTAATTATTTCTGAAATATAATTGCCCGATTTTAGAGTAAACTCAAAATCATTCAGCTCTTTATATATATATATATATATATATATATGTGTGTGTGTGTGTGTGTGTGTGTGTGTGTGTGTGTGTGTGTGTGTGTGTGTGTGTGTGTGTGAATTTATTGAATTTCCAATAATGTGAAGTAAATATAAAACATCAATCAATCAGCAAAACATATGAAAGAAAGGCTGGATGTATTAATATAGTGGACTAAGTATGTTCTCTCAAGGGGGAATTGACTTTAGATAAACTTCGCCATATCAAAGCTACAAAGGATTTCCCTTAGCAATCAATGCTAGCTTAAGAATAACAAGCATGTTCAGAGCAGAAACCTTGCTCCTGAGTTGTGTAGGTGAGAAACAAGCCAAAATAAATAAATTGCTACTAGCGTTGACCCAGCAAAGAGATGTTTGATTGATAGAATCAGAAATTGAATAATTTGACCTACTAATGTTGAAAATATCTTAACATCCTGTATGGGGAATAAATTAAGTTAATAGCAAGTGATTGTCAGAACATCCTGAATGGTGATGGAAAGTTTAGTTAAAGAACTGAAGTCCGGGAAGAAATGGAAACGTGGGAATGGAGCCAGAAAAATGCCTGTGGAAGGAGATTTGCAGAGGGGTTGACATTGAGGGTTGAATTACAGTTTGGACATTGGCAAAGAGATGGTTCTCAGCAATGATAGAAATTTGCCCACCGGGGGCGGGCTTTAACATTGAGGCGAACTCACTGTTAAGTTAAGATTTGTTGATTTGAATTCTCCTGATCCTTGGATGCGTAGAAGTATTTTAAAGAAGCAATGTACCCCTAGTACCTTTGTACGACAAAGCTTATGCATGGAAATTTTACAATTTTAGCATGTTATCTATAATCGATCCTCCAAGCCCGAAGGTTTGGGCACCCGTTTCTTAATGCATTAATAGATTTACTAATCTTTGCTAGCACTTCGTAGAATTAGCAGTGTTTGAGGTACTTTGTAGTAACAATTGTTAAAGTGCAACCAATCAAAATAAACCTTGGAGAACGATCACTACAAACAGAATACACAATATGGTATTTAACATGGGAACAAAATATTTGGCCCATCAAGTCCGTGCCGACCAATGATCACCCATACACTAGTTCTATCCTACCCATTAGGAACAATTTACAGAGGCCAATTAACTTACAAACCCGTACATCTATAGAATGTGGGAGGAAACCAGAGCACCAAGAGGAAACCCCGAGGTCACAGAGAGAAAGTGCAAACTCCGTACAAACAGAACCCGTAATCAGGATCGAACCCGGGTCTCTGGCATTGTAAGGCAGCAGTGTGCCACTGTACTGCCCTAAACATACATACATCAATGGGCAATACTAGCATGCAAATAAGCTACATTGGTTTCATGGATTTAAAGGATCAGAAAGGAAATTTGCTAAATTTCTGTGCTGGGTCGGAAGGGTTTTCAGCTAAGAGGAAAATTTGGTGCTTAGAAGTACCGAGGCTCCATCCAATTTAAGCATATTGAACTTTTGGTTACAATAAGCCCACTTTTACATTGTCATTGTTTCGCATTGCTGGGTCATGGAGGATATGTCTTTGGAATGGAGAAGAGGAGAAATTTCTTTATCCAGAGCGTGGTGAATCTGTGGAATTTACTGCCTCAGACAGCCCTGCAGGCCAAGTCATTGAGTATTTTTAAAGTGGAGATGATAGGTTCTTCTTTAGCAAGGACATCAATGGTTATAGGGAGAAGGCAGGAGAAGGGTGTTGAGAGGGAAAAATAGATCAGCCACGATCAAATGGTAGAGCAGACTTGATGGACCGAACGGCCTAATTCGTCTCCACTGTCTTATTGCCTTAAAAATATCATAGTTTCCACCACATTTTGGGGGCTGACTTGCATACAATCGGGCCCAAGGGTGAGCAGATTGATCATACAAATTGAACATCCTGTTACAATAAGCATATCTTCTGAATCTTCTGAATTTTTATACCTTTACATTGCTATCATCTGGCATAACTGGGCCATGGAGGGTAATGTTTGTGCATTAACTTCCAGTAATTATTTGCTGTCCAAGCAGACAATGATGAAAGCCAACATGTTTTCCTCTGCCTCTAAACACCATATAGATCTGCAACATGGCAAAGTGCAACAATAAAATTCCTCCCCTTTGCGGGTGAAATCACATAGAGTACTGAGTTAGCTGACCCAGGGATATTAGCTGGGCAAAGGTAATGGATGGTGGCAGATATGTAGAGTCTGGGATGTGGCAACAAATGTTTTACTTGTTCCCAGACCTACAATGCCAGTTCACAGGAATCTGTAGAGAAAATGCTTGGCTAAAATGGTGTGTCAAAATCAGGTCACAAGATCCATGATGGAGTGAGTATGTGGTGTGTTACATATGATTCGGAGCACAAGGCGCATACACATTCCTAAAGCTGCACATCCACCACTGATGGCATTCCTTCAGGGTAAAAATGCTTTAATCGATTTTCCTGCTTCCAATGATTAAAAGTGGTATCTGGAAATGATGGTTTTATTTGCCTGAGACCACCACAGTGCATTAACACAAATACACTTGTACCTTGTTATGCCAGTTTGATACAACAAGAGACAACTTTATTGAAACACAAACTATTTGGATAATTATGGAAGAATATCCCAAGATAACACAGGAACTACATTATGCTTGGTATCAAATGTATTAAAAAGAATACCGGGATATTATATACTTTTAAAAAGCCCATTTTACTTCTCTCTCTGTCCTTGCCTCAGACGTGCAATGTTCCTTTGCCTGTCAAACAACTCGGAGGTTGTCTGTAGAACAATGTCACTTTATAAAGAGTAGGTTTGTATTTGCATGGAATATTCTGCCTTTTATAAACCAAATATTAAGCATTTTTGAAGTAATGAGTGTTATAAATATGTCTGCCTATTTGCACATACCATTATCTGACTAAAAGCAGTGAATTATGTGATTGAATAGCCTGCTTAGCTTAGATTGGTTGTCAAGAGTGTTATTTGAAACACCAGGGTAAATCACCTGTTCCTTTTCCAATAGTGCACCATGGGGTCTCTGTTGCCTCGTCGAGCAGAGGCTTCAGATTAACAACTCAACAAAAGAGCGCACCTGCAACAGTGGAGCATTTTTGTTTAGACCATGCACACTAAGCAGCGTTTGAAATCACACCCTCTTATTTGGTGCCATCACCATGCAAGCCTGAAACTGTTAACAAAATACAGGAGAGATTTAGAACAATCCCACATCACTATCCACTTCCACAGTATTTCTGAATTGAGGATAAATGTCTTCATTCAAAATGTGGTTAATCTGAGGCATTCTCTCTCCCTGCGGGCTGAAGAGGTTCTGCCACTCTATTCATTCAAAATAGATATCAATAGATTTGTGGACATAAAGGTTTATGGGAATAGAGCTAGAACATGGTAATTGGGTAGAAGATTAATCATGATCATAACGAGTGGATTTGAAGGGTTGGATGGCCTACTTCTTACACCGATGTTTATATTTTTGTTGTTCATAACTAATCCTTCCCAAATAGCCAGCATGAAGCCAATCCAATTCAGCCTGCTCTGCTTGTGGATGTGCAGTAGCATGCACCAAAAATATCGTCAAATGAGAGAGCCAGGAATTTGCCCAGAACGTGTAGTCCTGATGTGGAGATTGCATTAGCTTTCTTTGTTCTCAACTGTCAGACTACAAAGTTGGACTCCTGCCATGCTGCTGTTAGGGAATCCTGGAGAGAACCCACCTAACATTTACCTGCTGATGACTGCAGCTTCTCAGGAAGATATTTCAACATATAATCACACTGCTCTGGAGTCGATTATTTTTGGCAGGAGGAATTACTTTTGGCAAGATTAGCTTGGTGCCTTTCCTTGGGTCTCAGCAGAACTCACATCAGTTTTCCATTAGCCAGAGTTTTTGCTAAGTACTGCTGAAGGCACAGTGGGTTTATTTCCCAGGATATTCTTGCGATGGAATTTCTTTAAGGGCACAAATGGAGCAGATTTCTGACAGAGATAGATATTACCACTGTTTTCATATTATCTAAACATTCACACGTGTATGAATTAATTAGTTACCACCCTTTTTGAATTTAGAGATTATTTTAGTGTACATAAGATATTGTTCTACAACTCTGCTATTGATTTGCAGAGAAGTCCAAAAAAGAATGCTCCAAAGCATGTGTTAACAGATTCACTGGCTGCAAAATCATGTAACCATTATCATTGATAATGCCTCGTTCTCTCACAAGCACTGAAGATCTGACAGGTCCAGTCAATTTATTGCTTGGAACACTGGCAACCCCTTCATTATAGCCTTTTGGGTAGCGGAAATTTGAACTAAAAGAATTCACAAATCACTACTAAAAATTTGAGATATGAAAAAAAAATTGCCCCCATAAAATTTAAGTGAAAATATGTAAATAAATAAATGCATTTTTTTTTCAAATTGCATTTCTTGATGCATACCTAAATGGTGTGGCTTAATATTATGGAATATCATGACACAGCCTTTTCCAGTCTATCTGACATTCCTTCGAGATAACAATGGGTGAAATATGGAAAGTTGTTTTTAATCGGCTGTCAGAAATTACTTCACTTTTTGAAATGAATAATACTTTTGGGCCAGGATGGGTGAATGGCTGTGATGCCCTCGAGTTAAATAACCCAATACAATATTTGGGAACCCATCAGAAAGAAGGGAGACAGATGTGCAACTGCATGCTGATATACCTTCAGCAGATGTATATGGATGACTGGAAAAGTGCAAAGCAGATATCAGCAGAGAAAATTGAAGGGCCTGAGCTGATTCTTAAACAACTCAAATCAGGAATAATGTCAGCCCTTTTCCAACATAGCAGGCTTACTGGGAAAGGGAAAAGAACCCTTAATATAATGAAATTCAACAATCGCACCTTTGTTTAAAATGTGCTTAAATCCAATAAGTAAGTTGATTGGACACTTGGGAGAAACTTTGCTCATACTGTACACCTGCAAGTTGTTTTGTCACCTGCCTTAAATTACCTTTCAGCCACTTGGGGAGAAGTGAGAACCGCAAAACATGGCAGCAATTTAAGTACATGGAATTGACATTGCACACATCCATTAAACAAAGTGATGAATTTTCCTAAAAATTAAATGTTAATTTGGAGCAATTATGTTAATTAAAAACAACAGAGGGCTGATGTGACCCAATAGGGCAGATAATGGTTTAAGTGCCTGAATGGGCCATGTCTTTGTAATATTTCCACAAGGCTGCACTGTTTCACCGACAGCAGTTTTAAAAATAATACGGTGCAGCGATGATTCATTTTAGAAGACATAGGGAGCGTAGGTGGAAAGAACTCAGTATCTCAGCTGTTTTTCTTATTACGTTTTAATGTTCTAAATGTGGTCTGGCAATATTGTGTACATTGCTTAAGAATAAAAGTAATGCTGAATTTTAATTTAATGCACTACTGAAGCAAGTTTGATGATGTTTAGACTGAGAAAATGCTTTCATATTTCAATCACAGCATCACTTGCACTATTAATATGAAATATCAATATTTTCATCATGAATGATTGACATTGATTTTGCGACCAAAGTCATAGATAATGAAGGTTAATTAATTCAAGGATCATGAATTCAGAAAAGTCCTGCACATCTGTTGCTAAAGTTTTCCTCTTTTGTTACTTTTCCTATTATTTTGGGTAAAGATGAGGGAATCATCAAGTGCTCGGTGGAATGGAATCAGCATTAATCTCATGGGTAATTGACCGTTCATCTAATCCAAACCAATGAATGTACCTCTTTAAAGAAAGTGTGTTTTAGCTTCAGGCAACACAATGACAACTTAGACAATGGCAAGAGAAACAGATGTTTTAAAGGTCCCTCAATTCTATAAAAAAGCTTTCACTGGAAGAGGGGAGGCATTGCTTTCCTGACCAGCTCTATCCTACATACTAGGGATTATTTACAATTTTTACCTTAGCCAATTAACCTAGAAACCTGTATGTCTTTAGAGTGTGGGGGGAAACCGGAGCACCAGGGGAAACCCCACACAGTCACGGGGAAAACGTACAAACTCTGTACAGACAGCATCTGTAGTCAGGATCAAACCCGGGTCCTGGCACTGTGAGGCAGCAACTCCTCCTCTGCGCCACCGTGCCACCCCAGCATTGCGAGTATTAAGCTAAAGGAAGCAGTCTGCACTCCGTTGCTTCTCACTTGGGTCTCACTTCACTATGCCGAGTGTAACATAATAATAATAATAATAAATTTTATTTATGGGCGCCTTTCAAGAGTCTCAAGGACACCTTACAAAAATTTAGCAGGTAGAGGAAAAACATGTAAGGGGAATGAAATAAATAGTAGAGACATGACTAGTACACAAAGTAAAGACAGAATTCAATTCAAAACACAATATGAGGCAATTAATGCACAGATGAAAAGGGAGGGGGACGTGGGGCTAAGGATAGGCAGAGGTGAAGAGATGGGTCTTGAGGCGGGACTGGAAGATGGTGAGGGACACGGAATTGCGGATCAGTTGGGGGAGGGAGTTCCAGAGCCTGGGAGCTGCCCTGGAGAAGGCTCTGTCCCCAAAACTGCAGAGGTTGGACTTGTGGATGGAGAGGAGACCGGCTGATGTGGATCTGAGGGACCGTGAGGGTTGGTAGGGGGAGAGGAGGTCAATGAGATATGGGGGGGGCCAGATGGTGGAGGGCTTTGTAGGTGAGGATCAGGATTTTGTAGGTGATCCGGTGGGAGATGGGAAGCCAGTGAAGTTGTTTGAGGACTGGAGTGATGTGATGCCAGGATTTGGTGTGGGCGATGAGTCGGGCGGCTGCGTTCTGGACCAGTTGGAGTCGGTTGATGTAGGTGGAGCTGATGCCAACGAGAAGTGAGTTGCAATAGTCCAGTCGGGAGGAGATGAAGGCATGGATGAGTTTCAGCAGCGGGAGGTGTGAGAGAGGGTCTGAGTTTGGCAATGTTGCGGAGATGAAAGAAGGAGATTTTAATGACATGGCGGATGTGAGGCTCAAGGGAGAGGGTGGAATCAAAGATCACGCCAAGGTTGTGGGCCTGGGGAGATGGGGAGACAGTGGTGCCGTCGATGGTGAGAGTGGGGTTATTGATTTTGCTGAGTGTGGCTTTGGAGCCTATGAGGAGGAATTCTGTCTTATAGCACAGTAGAGTATCTTTCTATTGCTTTTCCTCATCCTCCATGCTGAAATTGAAAGAAAATAGACAAAAAATCACTTTTAATAGCTCTTTCCAAATTCTCTGCAGAGCATCCAAACTATTTAAAAGTCTTGAGCAATAATTAATTAAACCGATGAATATATTCAGCAGGTTAAGCAGCATTTATGGAGGTAAAGGGTTATTAACGCTCATCTGTGCCACTTCACATTGTGGTGAGATGTTGCGTAAAGTAGTTCTGGTAGAACCCAAAACAGGCACCAGTTTTCAGATAATAGGTGAGTAAATGATGCTCAATACAACATCAAAGACAATCTCAATCACTTTTTTCTGATTGAAATTTGTTTAGTAATTTGTAAGACTGAATTTGTCCTGTTTTATCCCCGGGCAATTTTCCCACAATGTCACAGGAAAATGTCACAGTATTGTAACTGCACTGTAATAGCTTGACTGGAGGCATAGCTGGTTCTGAAAGAGGAACTCCTTTGTGTTGTCAATCATTGCTGCTTTGTGATTGGGAGAGTGAAACATTCTGCAGTTGATGAAACCTTCAACTAGGGAAACCCTGTGATCAACAAAAAGCTGAGATTTCTCCCTCCCTGCTTAGCATCTTTTAAGGGATATGTAATCTGATCCACTGTGCCACCTCACATTGTGGTGAAATATTGCGTAAAGTGGTTCGGTCGAACCCAAAACAGGGTTTTACATAGAAAACATTGTGTGTATGGGTAGCAAAACGACAAGGTTTACAGATGTCACCTTTTGCAACCTGGAATGTACCTGTGGCACAGCAGTTGAGAATCACATTTAAGTATAGATCAATGCTATGGCTCCAGTTCCTCCTTAAACAAATGACAAGGGCACCTAATGAAAGCACGTCCACTGAAATGTATCCTCCTCTCACATTCAATGAGCCTCTGCAGACTCATGGAAGATCTGCGGTCAGTATCGCAACAATAGCCTTTAGGCCCTTTGCCTTTTCACTCTGCAGTCTTCAGTAGCCTGTCCACATTGCAGCTGCAGTTGCTAGGTCTATGAACAGCTTTAGAAATAATCCAGCAGGATTCCGATCTTTCCTGGTGCTTTTGCCACTGAATGAATGAATGAATAAGTTTATTGGCCAAGTATTCACATACAAGAAATTTGCCTTGGTGCTCCGCCCGCAAGTGACAACATGACATATAGTGACAGTTAGGAATGACACATAAAACATTAAACATTAATAATAAAATATTATTGATTAAACATGTGATTTAAATAAAATACCAGAGCAAAAGAGGCTACAGATTTTTGGTTATTAAATAGAGCTAATACTCGTGGAAAAAAAGCTGTTTTTATGTCTGGCTGTGGCAGCTTTGACAGTCCGGAGTCGCCTTCCAGAGGGAAGTGATTCAAAGAGTTTGTGGCCAGGCAGAGAGGGGTCAGAAATGATCTTACCCGCTCGCTTCCTGGCCCTTGCAGTGTACAGTTCGTCAATGGAGGGAAGGTTGCAGCCAATAACCTTCTCAGCTGATCGGACGATTCGCTGCAGCCTCCGGATGTCATGCTTGGTGGCTGAGCTAAACCAGACCATGATGGAGAAGGTGAGGACAGACTCTACGATGGCCGTATAGAATTGGACCATCACTGACGGAGTCAAGTAACCATACTGCAGGAAGAATTTAACAGTCCAAATGTTCTGTGCTCTGAACTGTTACCGAAACTTGGCCCAAACGGTCAAAATAAATGTTTTTAAAATCGAAGGTAGACACAAAATGTTGGAGTAACTCAGCGGGACAGGAGAGAAGGAATGGGTGACGTTTCAGTTCTTTAAAATTGGTTGGCTCCCTTATCACCTTATATATTTCATTGAGATCAAAACTGATTCTTCTAAACTCATGAATTACAGTTCCAATTTTATGTAGGATTGTACAATCCTCTCGACCCAGGAATTGGCCTGGTGAGTCACTTTGAACCACCTCTAATGCTGGTACATCTTTTATTGAATAATGGAACCAAAACTGTGCACTGCAAACTCTTGATGTGGTCTGACCAACAGACCACATATTGTAATAGTGCTTTCCTATTTCAAAATTCTTCCCAATAAAGGGAAATATGATCATAGAAAATTACATTGTTGGCTTTACATTTGTATTGCCATGGCCACAGAAATTTGTTCCTCCTGACTCCTTATTAAGTTAAATTGAACAAAAACAAATAAATAATTTTCTGGTGAGATTCCTTTTCTCCAGAGCTGCTGCCTGACCCACTGAGTTACTCCAGCATTTTCTGTCTATCTTTGGTGCAAATCAGCATCTGCAATTCCTTCTTACACAAAGCATTTTCTAGTATCCTCCTCTTCCTCGTGCCAAAATGAGGACCACTAGAGGACCTGCTACACTGCTGAATGTAGCAAATGTGAAATGATATTAAGAATAATTGAATCATCGCAAAATGAGGCATTGTCTGTTACTCCTGTGCCACTTCTTTGAAAGCGCTATCTAATTTATCCTATTTCCCTGCTGTTTCTGAGCCCTCCAAAATTTTCCACTCCAAGCACTTTTCTGATATGTTTCCATCTGTTATCAAGCAGCGCATTGCAGAGCATGACAACTTACTTTCTTTGTCCATATGTTGCTTTTTATGCCAATCATCTGAAAGTTAACAAGTCTTCTGTCACTAGAAATTACTTCTCTTTACATACCCTCTTAAAACCTTCTCTCAAATCATTCATTATTTTTCAGTCTTGCGGAGAACCACCCCACATATTCCAGTGAACCATCAGATTGAAGCCTTTCATCAGTGACAGGGTTTTACTGAATCTCCGCTGCACTCTTTCTTAAACCTTGACAATCTTCTCAAAATATGGATACAGAAACAAACACAGTACTCCAACTGTTACCTATCCAATGATTTATTATTGCTCATCACAACTTCCTCACCAATATTTTATGTTTCTGATTGAAAAACAGATATTCTGTTGCATTTTTAATAGATTTCTTTGCTTTGCTGCCACCTTCAGAAATGTATTTTCAAATACTGCCAACTCTCTCTGTTCATGTCTTTTCCCCTTTTGAATTGCACCCTGACAGTTGCATTGCCCCTTATTTTCTCTATCAAATTATATTACTTCACACTTCCTGCTTTATATTTCAGCTGCCATGTGTATGTGCACTTCACAAATTTCAACAAAATGCCCGAGAACAAGAAAACTTAATAAGCTGTTGTAATATCTTCTGTGTTATGGTTTGTACAGATCAATATAAATAGGTATAGCTTCCCAATTCAGAAACACTTTCTGCCACTGTCAGGGAATTGTTAATGACATGCCTAATACAAAGAGCCAAATAAAGAAAGAAACTTTTGGCTATTTTTGCCTCTGCAGGGCATTTAAAAATAAAGAAAGATACCAAACTTTTTTGGATACATATTCTTTTAGGTATCATTTCTTTAAACTAAACTTTTAGTTCTTGTTATCAGATTAATACTGCTTCGAGAATGGCGAGAAATCTCTGTAGCCTGCACAGAAGGAAATTGTTTCCCTCCCAATTGCTCAACAAACACCTGTTCATTCTCCTGGGATAAATTACAAAGGCAACCTGGACTGTTGCATAATGAAAGCATCATTGCTTCCTCAATAACATGCATAATATGCAGGAAACCACCTGTATATTAATGAATAAATATTATTTCCTGTGATGTCTGCATTCGTTCATCAGTTTAACTCTAATGGTCATATGGATTCTGTGAATGTGGACTCTGTCGACCCAGGTGCTAGAAGACACTATCCACTTGGTGACTGATTTTCACTGAGTAAATGTTAAAGTGCCTCCATGACTAATGTAATATCTGTGGATTTTGTTTGTGTTGCTGGAAGTATTATTACTCAAATTAAGTTATGGTTAACGATTGATCGTTCTTTATTCAGGGCAGCCATTTTCAAACTGAACAGCACCACAATGTAAGAATCAGTAAAGATTCTTTATTCATCGACATAGAGTGATACAGCGTGGAAACAGACCCTTTGGCCCAACTTGCCCACACTGGCCAACATGTCCCAGTTACACTAGTCCCACCTGCCCACGTTTGGTCCACATCTCACCTAACCTGTCTTTTCCATGTACTTGTCTAACTGTTTCTTAAACGTTGGGATAGTCCCTGCCTCAACTACCTCCTCTGGCAGGTTGCTGCATACACCCACCACCCTTTGCATGAAAAAGTTACCCCTCAGATTTCTATTTTCCCCTTCACCTTAAACCTATGCTCTCTGGTCCTCAATTCACCTACTCTGGGCAAGGGTCTCTGTGCATCTACTCGATCTATTCCTCTCGTAATTTTAACCACCTCTATAAGATCAACCCTCATCCTCCTCGCTCTAAGGAAGATAGTCCCAGCATACTCAATCTCCCCCTGTAGCTCAAACTCTCTAGTCCTGGCAATGTCCTCATATATCTTCTCTGTACCCTTTCCTCCTTGATAGCATATTTCCTATAACATGGTGCCCAGAACGGAACACAATACTCTAAATGCTAAATTCTAAATAATATTTTCTTGAAATATTAAATGCTCAAATCGCCTTCATAGCACTAATACAACACAAACCAGCCCCTGACATAATCTGCAAATCAGCCTCCAGCATGCAATGAAACTCAGTTATTGCTTCAGAAGTGAAATAGACCTACCCAGACCTACTCAATCTTAACCGACTCTCCAAATGAGGAGTGTTGTGGTCTATAAACTGGAATCTTGAGGTACTGACAGGAACATTGTTAGAATAAAAACTGTCTAAGGTCAGTCTTTGACCTTCCAGCAGGGTGCCTCTATGGAGCAACACAATTATAGAAATGAATCCGAAAATAATTCAGCACAAGGACATGGCAGACCAATTGAATAACTACTTTGGTTCCGTCTTCACTAAGGAAGACATAAATAATCCGCCGGAAATAGCAGGGGACCGCGGGTCAAATGAGATGGAGGAACTGAGTGAAATCCAGGTTAGCCGGGAAGTGGTGTTAGGTAAATTGAATGGGTTAAAGGCCGATAAATCCCCAGGGCCGGATAGGCTGCATCCCAGAGTACTTAAGGAAGTAGCCCCAGAAATAGTGGATGCATTAGTGATAATTTTTCAAAACTCTTTAGATTCTGGAGTAGTTCCTGAGGATTGGAGGGTAGCTAATGTAACCCCACTTTTTAAAAAGGGAGGGAGAGAGAAAACGGGGAATTACAGACCAGTTAGTCTAACATCGGTAGTGGGGAAACTGCTAGAGTCAGTTATTAAAGATGGGATAGCAGCACATTTGGAAAGTGGTGAAATCATTGGACAAAGTCAGCATGGATTTACGAATCATGTCTGACGAATCTTATAGAATTTTCGAGGATGTAACTAGTTGAGTGGATAAGGGAGAACCAGTGGATGTGTTATATCTGGACTTTCAGAAGGCTTTCGACAAGGTCCCACATAAGAGATTAGTATACAAACTTAAAGCACATGGTATTGGGGGTTCAGTATTGATGTGGATAGAGAACTGGCTAGCAAACAGGAAGCAAAGAGTAGGAGTAAACGGGTCCTTTTCAGAATGGCAGGCAGTGACTAGTGGGGTACCGCAAGGCTCAGTGCTGGGACCCCAGCTATTTACAATATATATTAATGATTTGGACGAGGGAATTGAATGCAACATCTCCAAGTTTGCGGATGACACGAAGCTGGGGGCAGTGTTAGCTGTGAGGAGGATGCTAGGAGGCTGCAAGGTGACTTGGATAGGCTGGGTGAGTGGGCAAATGCATGGCAGATGCAGTATAATGTGGATAAATGTGAGGTTATCCACTTTGGTGGCAAAAACAGGAAAGTAGACTATTATCTAAATGGTGGCCGATTAGGAAAAGGGGAGATGCAACGAGACCTGGGTGTCATGGTACACCAGTCATTGAAAGTAGGCATGCAGGTGCAGCAGGCAGTGAAGAAAGCGAATGGTATGTTAGCATTCATAGCAAAAGGATTTGAGTATAGGAGCAGGGAGGTTCTACTGCAGTTGTACAGGGTATTGGTGAGACCACACCTGGAGTATTGTGTACAGTTTTGGTCTCCAAATCTGAGGAAATACATTCTTGCCATAGAGGGAGTACAGAGAAGGTTCACCAGACTGATTCCTGGGATGTCAGGACTTTCATATGAAGAAAGACTGGATAGACTCGGCTTGTACTCGCTAGAATTTAGAAGATTGAGGGGGGATCTTATAGAAACTTACAAAATTCTTAAGGGGTTGGACAGGCTAGATGCAGGAAGATTGTTCCCGATGTTGGGGAAGTCCAGGACAAGGGGTCACAGTTTAAGGATAAGGGGAAATCCTTTAGGACCGAGATGAGAAAAACATTTTTCACACAGAGAGTGGTGAATCTCTGGAACTCTCTGCCACAGAAGGTAGTTGAGGCCAGTTCATTGGCTATATTTAAGAGGGAGTTAGATGTGGCCCTTGTGGCTAAAGGGATCAGGGGGTATGGAGAGAAGGCAGGTACAGGATACTGAGTTGGATGATCAGCCATGATCATATTGAATGGCGGTGCAGGCTCGAAGGGCCGAATGGCCTACTCCTGCACCTATTTTCTATGTTTCGATGTTTCTATATGGTTGGATTTTTGTTACCTGTTTGTGGCCAGTAAGTCACTTTGTGAAATAAGCCCTGTTGTTCTCTCATACATTTATATACTTTTCTAATTCATGCAGAACCATGAGAATGCAAGTGATTTGACCCTCCCAGTCTTGTGAACTGCAACTTGTATTAGTGGTAATTGCGCAAGATCCCAATGTAACTTACAAATGATAATCTTGTCAGTAGAACTCTGCCTCTTTCCACCGAAAAAGATAACATGTGCTGCAAAGTAATCAGTTGAGAACCGAGTCTATTTATTTATTGTCAGCCAAATTATGGATCATAGACTAACCTTATGAAAGCAAAACAAGGCTTTGGATGCTACCCTATCACATGACCTTCTAAGGGTTTGTCTCTCATGAAAATGCACAGACCCAAACAGTGATCATAAAGAATTTTACAACAACTATTCAACATTACATCTCCAGCCAATTTCCCTCTCCTCCATTGCATCCTATTAAGAGCTATAGCTATCCTTTAACCAGAAAACACCCTGTCCAGAAAATGATTTACCTAGCTCTGTTTTTGGACGCTATTTAGCTGTCAATATATCAATTTGGAGGAACCTACTGCTGGAAAATTAGATCTGCGTTCCTACAAATTGACCATGGCAGCAGTTCATTGGCTGTAAATAATAGACTGAAATTTGTTGTAGAAACGGAAGCTTGATCTTTCATTAGATTGTGTCCAGATGTCTGAACCAGACACAGGAAGGAATGCATTCACACCGTGGGGTCTGATTTTGGTCTATATATGGTAAACATCTAAATGGAAACAAACCACGTAATATTCGATCTCAGTCCAACTTGACCATGGCTAATCTGAACCCGACTAGAGAGTACTTCTGTTTGATACCTGACCCAACCCCATCACATATGGTTGAGCTCCATCTGGCTAGATTTGGGAAGCTAGCCTTTAGGCATATATTATTGCATTTATTCAGGAAATAATGAGCTTGAGTGCTTTTATTTATGAAGCCAACCAGGACCTCTTTGACCCCAGCACTTGGAAATTATTTATTGATCCTGACCCAATCTGACCTCAACTCAGACATACATAGGCACCTCACCAGGCTATTTGAGTAGCCACGGTCTAAGTGGAAAAGCCTGAAGACAAAAGCAACATTCCATTTGACTGTTAAAATATGAGCATGCGAGATATTCTGTGCCGGTGCTGAGTTTTCAGATCTTTCAGCTTAATATCACGGAGTATGTGTCAGTGACATCTTCTCCTGAGGCAATCACAACATACTGGGTCAGAAGGAGATCTCCTAGTTTTAATTGTTGGCAGGATCTTAGATTCACATATCCACTTGTCTAGCTTAGTTTAGTTTAGTTTAGTTTAGTTAGAGGTACACCACTGAAACAAGATCCTCGGCCCACTGAGTGCACCAACCAGCGATCATCGCACACTACCAATATCCTACACACATTAGGGACAATTTTACATTTATACCAAACCAATTAACCTACAAACCTCTATGTCTATGGAGTGTGGGAGGAAACTGAAGATCTTGGAGAAAACCCATGCAGGTCACAGGAAGAATGTACAAACTCCATACAGACAAGCACCCATAGTCAGGATCAAACCCGGGTCTCTGGCGCTGTAAGGCAGTAGATCTACCGCTGCACCACCGTGCCGCCCTGACAACAACAGATGAGAGGCAGCATTGAGGAGCGGGTTGTGGGTCAAATCATCTCCCAGAAATATCTTGCAGAGGAATACGCACTAAAAAATAATGCGTGACAAATATTTATTTGAGAGGTCAGCCAACTATTCAAGTCTGGGTGTCCTTTCCCTTGGCACTGGCCTTTGTAAATGAAATGAATAGATCCACTGTGATCAATCCCCTTTGGGAACTGGTGGGAATAGCTGGTCCAGGTGTAATTGGTTCCAACACTGACTCCCAGCTCTTCCATAGTAATGCAACGATAAAGCCATTGATTCGTATCTCCATTAAATCTTGACATCTTCATCCGAAATATTCTGTTTCACACACCAACTCTGATGACTTGCAATTCCATAAGATTAATGATGCAAAGCTCTTGTTCCACCTGAGGCTATCGGAGCATATTGGGTCAGAAGGAAGTCTGCTTGTTTTAATTGCCAAATAATTCCATGCCCTGTTGTAACAATTTGGGTAAAAATGAGACACTTAAAAGGAATTGTCTCCTTAATTTATTCTAGAATGCTGTTCCATTTTATTTAGGACAGATGTCTTCTTCACTGATTTGAAAGGTGAGTAATTTCTACATGACATATCTGTTGACATCTATTTTATATCTGTTTTCTATGCTGTGAATATCAGAATGCAAGTCAATGGTGTTGCTACAATAAAATGCCATGACTATTTAATTCAGTACCAGTAGCAAGAGAAGTTATTAAGATGACTCCTCTGCTAATTAGCCTGTAGGATGTCATATTATGTACGCCATCTAAAGTCTGGCAGATGCTAAACCCTTCCCCAATACCTCAAACTCCTCCAGCTAATAAGTTTAACAAATGTTAATGCATCAAGGGTGACGACTTTACTTTTGCTCGTTAAGCAGAAATGGGAAATGGTAAAGCTTTGAATTTATTTCATTCGCTATCAGGCAGCTTTAATCACAGACAACTAAATATGGCAAAGGCGCCAATATGAAGGAGATACACTGAAGGGGGCAGTCTGTGTGCAAACCACGCATTGTATGGCAGCCAAGCCAAAAATCTATTGGGCTCTCTGAGTGGTGGTGATAAGTGTAGGGAGTACGATTGGTGGTTCGGTTGCCTCATCCTTTTTGGGGGACTACAGCGGGTGTTTTACTTAGAAGAAACAGCATATTCATTCTGTCAGTTGTAATTTTAAAAGAAAGTTTCAATCTGTAGATTGACTATTGCATGTTAGCCAATTAGAGTTGTCACCAGTTTGCAGCGATTGCTCGGTATGGTGAATTATCTAGGCAAATTTATTCCCAACCTCAGCGACATGTCAGCCCCCTGCATCAACTGACACATCAAGACACAGCATGGTCCTGGTACACACAGCCTCAACGGGTTTTTGACACACTCAAACTTCAATTGGCCAGCGCACCAACACTGTCATATTTTGACCTCAAGTTACCAATCACCATCACATGTGATGCGTCCCTGTACAGGCTAGGCGCAGCGTGCCTACAGACCACCACCGACGGCGACGTGACGCCAGTCTCATATGCGTCGCGTACACTGACAGACACCGAACAACGCTCTGCACAGATTGAAAAAGAGCTGCTTGCTGTAGTTTTTGCCTGTTCCAAATTCAAAGACTTCATTTTTGGTAAAACAGTCACGGTTGAAACTGACCACCAGCCACTGGTCACTATTCTGAACAAGCCCATCCACTCTGCCCCAGCACGCCTGCAACGTATGATGATGCAGCTGCAGCGTTTTGACTTCCGCATAGTCTACAAGAAAGGTAAAGACATGCACATAGCAGACACGCTTTCCAGAGCCCCGTGCACAACCAGCGAACACCACCCAATCGAACAGGACAAATTCTCGGTCCTGAAGGTGTCGTTTGTGCCTACGGATTCTTTACGCCGCCTTGCCGAACACACGGCTGCGGACAAGACTTTACAATTGCTGTCTACTGTCATACGGAATGGTTGGCCCCACAGACAGTCAAACACCCCGATCGAAATACGACCCTACTTCCTGGTTTGTGACGAATTAGTGCTACAGGACGGAATAATTGTCAAAGGCCACAAAGCGGTGGTTCCCTTCCGCACTACGGGGCGAGTACTACAACGACATCCACAGAGGCCACCCCGGCACTGAAGCCACCGTCCAATGGGCCCAAAGCATGTTCTATTGGCCCGGGATGACAAAATTCATACGTTAAAAGACCGAAACGTGTGCTATCTGCAACAGCCTAGCACCACACCAGCAGAAGCAGCCTCTTCTGCCTCAACCAGCTCCCCCCCTCCCATGGTCTTCACTGGCCGCCGACATCTTTGAATAGCATTAAAAACACTATCTGGTTCTTGTGGACTCTTACTCGGGTTGGTTCGAAATAGACTTACTTCAAACAATTCCCTCCGAGACCGTGATCCAAAAGCTGCAGCGACACCTTTCCATACATGAATCCCCTGTACGTCTTCAAACTGACAATGGAAGGCAATTCACCAGCTAGGCCTTCCAGAACTTTTCAAAAAGATGGAACTTCCAGCACGTCACCAGCAGCCCAGAATTCCCGCAGTCCAATGGACTAGCCGAGCGTGCCGTTCGGAGTGCTAAACAACTCATGGAACGTTCCTACCTAGCAAAGTCCGATGTCTACCTGGACCTGCTCAACCTACGAAACATTGCACGGGACAGTATTCTCTGCTCCCCCGCCCAGCAGCTCATGTCTCGCCAGACATGTCCATCCTTGCCTGTCTCCCAGAAACAGCTGCAGCCGCGCATCCGCTCCCCGACCGCGAGTGCAATTTAAATGCGACACACAAAAGCGTTTCTACGACAAGTCTAGCAAGCCGCTTAAACCATTGGCACGCGGACGAGTGGTTCGCCTGCAAACCGACAAAGGACATACCCGACTGGGGCACATCCATGGCCCTTCAAAACAATCACGTTCCTACCTGGTCGAAGTGGATGGTGTCATCTACAGACGCAACAGTCAACATATTCTTCCAGTGAAGGAACTGCGTCCTGCGCCTACAGTTCCTGATACCGCACCACTCGTGTTTGCACCAACGCTTGTTCCAGCTACCCTACCAGCTACCCCATCACCTGTTGTAACTGATACCGCGCATTCCCCGCGTCGGTCTACCCCTGCCTCGCCTGTTATAATTGGTGCCGCGGGTTCCCCGCATCGGTCTACCCCTGCCTCGCCTGTTATAATTGGTGCCGCGAGTTCCCCGCATCGGTCTACCCCTGGCTCGCCTGTGGCGATTTCTCCCACTAGGCCTGCCAGTCGTGTCCCCACTCTCGGTTCCCATTTCTTCTCCCGAAAAGGGGGGTGAGGCTGTCTCCTACCGCACGAGGGCCGGGCGGATTAGTAGCCCACCCACTAGATATGGTGATTATGTTAACTCTGCTAAGTTTTCCTCAGTATATTGTTTGAGGCATCGTAGTTGCTTTTCATCTTCTACAAGAAGAGATGTAGGTTGGCTATTGCATGTTAGCCAATTAGAGTGTTTAGTAGTAGTAAACCCCGCCTAGTACATGATTTATAATATCAGGAACTCGCCCACAGCAGCAGTCTGGACATGTGATGTACTGCATATCTAATACTGTGGTTCATTAAAGATGTTTATACCTTTAATTGTGTACGAGTCCGATAATTACACAATCTGAATAAAATATAGTGCCACGAAGTTTGGCCACATGGTGCTGTCTTCCCAGAAGGGTCTCGACCTGAAACGTCACCCATCTATGCCCTCCAAAGATGCTGCCTGATCCGTTGCATTTCTGCAGCAATTTGTTTCTCAGAGTAGCTCCGTGATAATGAGCTTGGATGACCTCTCTCCCAAATGCAGCAATAGGCAGGAAGCTGTGCAATGTGGTAGAGATTAGCAGCTGGAATGATCCTGAGACAAGGAAGTTAAGCACGACAGTAATCTTGACTTTAGCCACCAAGACAATCCAGACATGTGTGTGGGCCTCAATGTGAATTTGCAGAAGGCCATACGTCTCAGTAATACAGATTCGTTTTTTTGTCATTTATACGAGTATGTAATGAAATTTGTTGTTCACGTGGAGATCAGAGATTAAACACTATGTGTATAGAAATGATAAAAACAACAATAAATAATACCATTCAAATTCAAATTAATATATTGTCATATACACCAGGGTACAATGAAATTCCTTGTTCATGTGAAGTTCATAGAATAAACAGTGCACATGTGGTAATTAAAAATACAACAACAAATAGAATGACGAGAGAAGAATGGTGCACAGTTTTAGTGCGAAATCTGAGGAATGCAAAATAATATTAAAGTATAAAAACAGAATGACCAAATGAGGTTGAGTAAGAATAAACATACTTCTGGAAATGGGGTGTGAAAGAGGTGATTGGTTCAGGAGTCAAATAGCAGTGGGGAAGTTGCTTTTCTTAAGTCTGGATGCCTTTCTTAAGATTTCAAGCTTCTTTATCTTCTCCTAGAAAGTAAAAGGAAAAGGGAATGTCTGCACTATTTCAGGCATCCTTGACAATACTTCCAGTCTTCCTGATACATTGCACTGTGAAGGTGGACTGAACAGAAGGGACAAGCCTGTGATGGACCTGACGGTGTTCAGATGGTCAAGAGCAGAGCTGTTGTCATACCATTTCGGAATACATTACATAAAGATACTTTCTCACGTCCATCTGTAAAAATTTGAGAGAATCATCATGGATATGCCGAATCGTCTCAGATGCCCAAGAAATAAGCATTCTATGTGCTGTCTTGATTGCCACTTCAGTGTGAAGGGACCAGGTTAGGGTGCTGGTCAAGACATCTAGAAGCTAGTTGCAGATGGAGGTCCCAGGGCCAAGGCACAGAAGTTTAGGGATGAGCTTATTCGGTGTTATTGAAGGCTGAACTGTAGTCAATGAATAGTATCCTAACATAGTGTTCTTATTGTCAAGATGATCCAAAGCTGTAATGAATGCAAGAGAGATTGTTTCCTCTGGGTAACCATTTTTCCTGTACGTAAATTGTAAGGGGTCGAGATTGTCTGGGAAAAGGCACAGTTGTGGACCATTATCAATCTTTCAAAGTACTTCATTAATGCCGATGTTAAAGATATTGGACATTAATCATTGAGACAGGCCAGTTTATTTTTCCAAGGGACTGGAATGATGGAAGTTTCCTTGAAGCCATTAGGGACAGTAGACTGTGTAGCATAGAACTGCAGATGCTGGTTTAAATCGAACGTAGACACAAATTGCTGGAGTAACTCAGCGGGACAGGCAGCATCTCTGGATAGATGGAATGGGTGACGTTTTGGGTCGAGACCCTTCATCAGACTGATGTCAGGGGAGCGGGCGGGACAAAGATAGAATGTAGTCGGAGCCAAAGCTCAACACGTTCAATACCATCATCCCCTCCAAACTGGTCACCAAGCTCACAGAACTGGGACTCTGCGCTTCTCTCCGCACCGGAGCCTCGACTTCCTCCTCAACAGAACACAATCAGTACAATTTGGGAACAATATTTCCTGCTCTATAACCATCAGCACAGGAGTACATCAAGGCTGTGTGATTAGCCCCTTTGTCTATACACTACACACATGACTGTGTAGCTGGACATAGTTCCAACTCCATTTTCAAATTCCCTGCTAACACCACCGATGCCCATCTAGACCTCTACTTCCTTGGACGATTGACGAGATTTGGTACGTCAATGAATACTCTCTTGAACTTCAACACGTGTACACGAGAGAGCATATTGACTGGTTGTATCATGGCCTAGTTCAGCAACTCGAACACCCAGAAATGAAGAGGATTGCCAAAAGTGATAAACATTGCCCAGTCCATCACAGGTACTGATCTCCCCACAATCTAACGGATCTCCAGGACTCACTGCCTCAAAAAGGTAGCCAGCATCATCAGAGACTCACACCACCCTGGCCACACTCTCTTTTTACTCCTCGGGAAGAAGGTATAGGAGCCTGAAAACTGTAACATCTAGGTTCAGGAATAGCTTCTTCCAAGCAATATCAGACTATTGAACACTATAACCTCCAACTAAGGTCTGAACTACATCGACTTGGGGGGCATGTCTTTGTCTTTACACTATTACTGTGTTTTTTTAAAATATATATGCACTGAATTTCTCTTTTTTGTTGATTACCACATTTACACAGTACTATCTGTTGTGCTGCTGCAAGAAAAATATATAATTGTTCCATTTTGGGACATGTGATGATAAAACACTCTTGACTCTTGAGGTTGAATATCTCGGCCAGTTGATTGGTGCACAATTTCAGATCCTGTCAGGGCTGGCCGGCAACTTTCTAGAGTTTACTCTCATGAAAGGAGATTTAGCTTAGTTTAGTTTATTGTCACATGTACTGAGGTACAGTGAAAAGCTTTTGCTATGTGTTAACCAGTCAAGGAAAAGACAAGACATGATTACAATCAAGCCATCCACAATTTACAGATATATGATAAAGGGCTTAACGTTTAGTGCAAGATAAAGTCCATTAAAGATAGTCCAAGGGTCTCCAGTGAGGCTGATAGTTGCTCAAGACCTCTCTGATTTCTGACAAATTAGGTTTCTGAGATTTGACTTCTGCCACTTAGATGTATGGGACAAAGTCAGTGGGAGACAGTGGAGACACCTAGGTATAACTTTGTTTGCTTGTTCAAAACAGGCATAAAAGGTGTTGACCTCATCTGGTTAAGATACAACATTGCCAGAGATTGCCCTGATTTCGACTTGACGCCCATGATTGTAGTCAGGCACTGCCACAGTCTTTCTTGAGGATCCCTTGCTTGAGGATGGTAAATACAATAAACCCTCAGGTTGCATAATCAGGGTTAGGTAAGTCGGAGGTGAATCATGCTTCAGTGAAACAATGAACACAGCTGTCCCTGACTCCCCTTTGAACCAGCCTTGCTGTTCTTCAAGCTTGGACTTGAGTGATTGAACATTAACCAGTGGTATGCTGGGGGGGGGGGGGCAGAGGAGGGGGGAGAGGATTCCTATTGTTTCAGCCACACCTGTTGCCTCCCACCCTTCCGTCTGTCATGCTTCCATGTTTTGTTAGCACTCACAGCCGTGTTAGTACCGTTTATTAAGATGAAATATAACTCTGATAGATATTGCTCCTGAGGGAACGCTGGAAAAAAGAGTGCAGGTTTCTGTAAACTCTGAATGCATAAAGACTAGGATGGTGAGCCATTCCAAACCTTTGCCCATCTGATTCCCATGGTTGTGAAAGGACATAAAGAACCGAAGTAACTCAGCAGGCAGCATCTCTGGATAACATGAAAAAGTAACATTTCAGGTTGAGACCCTTTTTCAGACTGGTCATCATCATTCCTTCTTCATGCCATCCAGCCAGTATTGTTAGGCTGAGGCAATCCTCATTGAAAGTCAGTTTAAGTTCAGATATGCAAATGCACAAATGTAGGTGCAAGGAGACTCAGTGTTAAGGTTGTAGAGAAAGCAGCTTGACAAAGAATGCAGGTTGAATGCAACAGGCCCTTCGAATAGTAATTTTAAGTGGAAATTGCATTTGTAGAAGCTGTTCTGTGAGTAGCAAGATCTATTGCGTTCTGAATCAGTTATGATCGAAACATGCTGGAAGGGAAAAAGGAAAACAGGTATACTACTGCTCACATCTCTGGGGTAGATTTCATGTTATTACTGCAGTTATAGCCAAAATTCTTGATGGAAACTCAGCGATTGAGTATCCCAGCCTGGAGATTTAGAAATTGGTACAATTTTTCAACACGGTAATAAATAATTTCAAGACCTAAAGATTCAATTCTTATCCAGAGATGTCAGTACATAATCCAGCCTGACATTTCCCTGTGGTACTGAGCGATCATACGGATTCTGTTCATTGCAATAGTTAAGTGAATCTTTCTTTGTTGGACTACGCAATGGCAGATTGACTGTCACGCTTCTTTATGCAGAACGTAACTTCAATGGTGTTTCAAAAGTTCTTCATGGGCTGCAAAATGTTTTGCCTATATCTCAATGTAAAAGGATACTCTAGGAGTGAAAATCTTCACCCACAATTCATTGCCTGTCTTTGAATTTTTCTTCAGGTTGCATATTACCAGAGAAGCAATGAGTAATAGGTGAAGCTGCTGTGTACATGGGAATCCACCCAGAATCATACAGTGTCTCATTTTATGCATCATTCATCTGCCAACATTAATGGGCCAACATTGAAGAATGGGAGGTACCCAAAATGCTGGAGAAACTCAGCGGGTGCAGACTGAAGGGTTTCGGCCCGAAACGTTGCCTATTTCCTTCGCTCCATAGATGCTGCTGCACCCGCTGAGTTTCTCCAGCATTTTTGTGTACCTTCGATTTTCCAGCATCTGCAGTTCCTTCTTAAACACATTGAAGAATGGGACCTTTCTAAACTTTTCACCCTCTAATCTGCACTCTGCTTCATGGCTCAGCTGGTGCAGTGCTTTTAGGGATTGAGCATGAGGTTAAATGACATTAAAGCAGGTACAGCTAAACAGAAATGGAGAAGTAAACAAAAATGTTTAAAATATAAAACGGAAAACCAAATATGCCACAAAACTCCAGTCCATTGCAATTTATAAATGTTGCCATTTCATGTCTATAGCCCCACTGAATTTAATGGTAAAAGATTAACTAACTACTTTGTAGGTTGAGATTAAAAAAGGGCAGGAAAATAGATGATGCACAATGGCTGGGAAATTGAAAGAGCGAAAGATAAATTCTGATCACTGAAGATAGGTCCTGGATCCAGAACGTTGATTCAATCATAAAGAATGACCATCAACATCTCTGCTTCCTGAAAAGATTGGGGAGATCAGTTTCTCCAGGTTCAAGAATAGCTTCTTCTCAGCTCTCGAAACTCTGCACAACATGAACCAAAATCCTACCCCATAACTATGATCTATTGTGGAGACACAGGGAACTGCAGATGCTCTCAGCTTGAGCAAAACATAATGTGCCAAAGTAACTCAACAGGTCATAAAGCATCTGAAGAGGAAATTGATAGGCAATGTTTCGGGTCGAGACTCTTCTGACTTTGTTTTGATTGCACTATGTACTTCGGTTTTGTTACCTCATATTACTGATTATTAATTTATTTCATTACTGATTATTGTGTAATTATTTACATCAAAGAGCCTGTAAGGCCACAGTAATTATGAATTTAGCTGGTCCATTGCCGGTGGGATGATAATTAAACACTCTTGACTATTTGCCAAGGGATTAAGGATTTTGAGGAAAATCAGATGGTGTGAAAGAAATTTAGCTGAGAAAAAGGATGATCAAAGGAAATGAAAGAAATCAATTGAAATTTATGCATAGGTTCTATGAAATTCTGTTCAGTATCATCCCTAGAACAAAAATGCAGTGTTCCTGTGAAACAAACAGTGAAGTGTACCTACGGCTTTAGATAAATCAACCCATTAAGGATTGAATGTTATCTTAATGTCCTGACAATATTTATTTTTCAATCAATATGACTAAAACAAATTATCTGCAATTGAGAGCTTGATGTGTGCAGATTGGTTACATTACAACTTCTTGAAAATGTAGTTGCTGGGCCGTAAAATGTTTTTGACCATCCTGCTGTATAAATGCAAGAGTTCCCCATCAAATAATTTTAGCCAACTACTAGACTAAGTCCCAGCATCACACGGGAGGGCTGGTCCCCCAACACAATATTCTACCTCTCCACCAATTCCAATATTGGTGGCCAGGTGGGGGGGGGGTCCTTTTTCATGGAGCGGCTAGTATGGGTGTTGTGGGCTGAGGGACTAGGTTTCAGAGGGCTAGTATGGACATATGGGCCAAATGGGATTCTTGGGCTGGTAGCTCAGTCACTTCAAGCCTGTGTGTGATGGCAGCTCACGCATCACGGCTGGTGGGCTGGCAGTTGACTCACGGCTATTCCTTGAAATTCCATTTCAAGCAGGGTGCAAGGCCACCAAATCAAGCTGCAGTTTCTACCATTTCAAGCAGGGTGCAAGGCCATCTAAAGACAGCGAGTCAGTACCCTCTCCCTCCTCCATCTGCAGAGCCTGTAGACACGGCCCACACTTCTGGGTGTTATAGTGCCAGATCCCACCAGAAGGGGCCTTGGCCTTCATGGCATGGATTGACAGGAAGAGGAATCCAACCATCTTTTTAAACACCTAATAACTCTTTATTTTCATCCGATGGGAAAATTCCATCGGCTACCCGGATGAGCGGAGGGGGACCTCTGAGTAAGATGCTCAAAAATCCACAGCCGTACGTCATAGCTATTTTTCTAAAATCTATATAAAGCGCAAACAGGAAGTGGTCAAGATTAGGCTTTTAATTATATAGAAGGCAAGGCAACTTTAATTAGGCAAGGCAACTTTAATTAGGCAAGGCAACTTTAATTAGGCAACACAGCTTTAGCATTTCCAAACCCAAGGCAACATAGCTTTAGCATTTCCAAACCAAAGGCAACGCAGCTTTAGCATTTCCAAACCGAAGGCAACACAGCTTTAGCATTTCCAAACTGAAGGCAACACAGCTTTAGCAATTCCAAACTGAAGGCAACACAGCTTTAGCATTTCCAAACAATATTTTCAAACCACATTAAGGGCACTGACAGGTCAGTAAAACCACTCACAGTTAAGTAGACATCTGTTCAGTGTTATTCACAGCTCAGATGTGACCCTCTCACTCCCCCATCTTGCAGGGACTGACTGAGGCACTCAACACCTTCAGGTTTTATAGTCCCTCCGGAAGGGGCGTGGCCTTCAGGAGAGAAAATCTCAAAACAAATTTAAACACTGATAACTCTTTTATTTTTAATCGATGGGAAAAAATCCTCTTGTCCTGCGCAGCGGAGGGGGACTGAGTAAGATGGCCAAAAATCACAGCCGTAAGTGGCAGCGTTTTTTCTAAAATCAATATACAGAACAACAGGAAGTGGTCAAGATCAGACTTTTAGTAATATAGATAGATGTGATAGATTCATAGGGTCCTGCAACGTGGAAATAAGCCTTTCGGCCCAACTTGCTCACACCAACCAACATGTCCCATCAAAACTCGTCCCACCAGCCTGTATTTGTTCCATATCCCTCTAAACCTGTCCTGTCGATGTACCTGTATAAATGTTTCTTAAACATTGTCGTAGTCCTTACCTCGACTACCTACTCTGGCTGCTCATTCCATACACCCACAACCCTCTGCGTGAATAGTATATGTACATTAAAAAAAAAGGAACTTAAGCCGACTCGTAGATTGCTCAGTTTTATGCAAATTATACACCGACATGTCAAAGAGAATGAGCTGTTTCTTGCAAAATTATACCATGCACAATGCTACCTGGGATCAGTTTGAGTCAAGTCAGTGGTGAATAAATCTTATCTGCAAATGCATTCCTGAAGATGAAACTGCACATTATGTATGTCACTTCCATCAAACAATGTGCATAACCGATGGGTGGTGCCACGAGCCGGTAGCCTCACCAGCAGCTGTTCATCCTTTTCACTTTTTTTTGGTTTTAGTGTGTTTAAGTGTGTTTTAGTGTGTTTTAGTGTGGGGGGGGTGGGGACGGGAATTGGGGGAAACTACTTTTTAGTCACTTACCTCGGTGGAATGCGACTTTTTTCCTAGTTGCATTTCACCCTACCTCACGGCCTAACAGCTTGGATTGGTGCGTCCTTTCCTGGAGTCGGGTCCAGAGCTTCAGCAGCGGGCGCGGACTTTCCATCGAGGAGCCGGGCGATCCCTTGCCAGGGGTCGCCTGAAGAAGTGCTCCGACCGCAGGCATGCGGCCTATAACATATTGAAGCCGCAGTCTGTGGTAGGAAGCGGCCGATTCGGGACCTCCAAGCCGCGGAGTGTCCGTCCATCCTGAAGTCGGAGTTTCGAGCATCCCGACGAGAGGGCCTGTACATCGGGCCATCTGTAGCGCCGATTGCGGAGGGTTCATGGCCCCGACCACAGATGAACAATGGAGGAGGACTGACAAAGTTACTGCCTTCCACCACAGTGAAGATGTTGATTCCAATGTGGTGGATGTTCATGTTATATTCTATAGTGTATTGTGCTTTTTTGTTTGCATGGCTGCATGGTAAGTTAAATTCCACTGTACCTTAATTGGTGCACGTGGCAATAAATGTGAACTTGAACAAGAATGGCAGTGATCACATTGTTGCACAAATTGAATACACGGTACATAGAAAACCTTAAAATAGTGCATTTATCTCTTTGATCCTTTTCAGCCCAGCTGCTTTGTCAATGCAGATCCTTCACTAGATGGACACCAGATGCAAAGCTTTCAGCTTCTTGATGAATTTGTTTTAATTCTGTGCTTGATGAAGCAGGTGAAAAATAAGCTGGAAGGTGTTCTTCCATTACTTCCAGAGCACTTGTCTGAGCCAAATAGCCAAATCCTGGGAGCAATATAAAGAAATGAATTGTGTGATGCCAACTCCATGTCTGTTTTCATTGTCTCGGTAACAGAGACAACTAATTTGGCCTTTGTCCGATGAGAATCCCTGAATCCAGTCTGGAAAGTAAAAGTTGTAACAGCATTGGACTTGTAGTGGTCTTTCATACCCTCAGTGGTGGCTTTTGTTGGTAATGTAACCAATATGTGCAAAGTTTTCTTTTGACGTAATCACTTGTGATCCAGGATAATTAGGTCCTACCCCAATTCTGTGGGTGCATAAATGACAGATGAGGCCAATGAAAGAACCCTAGATTCTATCACAGATGGGACAGAAAATTCTTGATGGGATGGGTGGGTGTGTTCACTGGGAGGTTCGGTGCTGCTTTTCCCAGCCTCCGCTTATTTCCAGAGTAATTGGAAATGCTTTTGAGCATTTTGCGTGATCATAGACAAGGGTGAACATTTGTTGACCATTATATTTTTTATCCTTGAATCATTTTCTTCATCCTCCTGGAGAATTTCTACAAAACAATTCCTACTGTCATTGTGAGCAGATGTAGGGATAAATATTGGTCAGGATGCTGGGAAAATAGTAATAACACAGTTGGGCCTCATCCACCTGAGAAATCCAACAGAGCTTCTGTTAAACATTTCATCTCAAAGGTGGCATCTCCAACAGTGCAAACAATACCTGTTAGTGCAGTGGCACTGAACTATTTCATCATCACATTATTCATCATCAAATTATCAGGAAAATAATTATACAGGTCTGTGAATTTGTCTTGATCTATGGTAAACAATCACAGGTATTAATTTATAAATTTAAAACACACCTAATTTTGGAGATCATAATATTAAGTTTCTCTATGTGGTCCAGATCGCGTTGTTTGAATTCCTTTACAGTAAATTGTTTAAACTATCTCCTTTTAGTCATAGAGAATTATAGCATGGTATTAGGCCCTTCAGCCCTCCATTAATTATCAACCACACATTTACACTAATCCAAAATGAATCCCATTTTATCATTTGCTCTACATTCCATTCAACTCCTTCCACATTACATCACTAACCTGCACACTAGAGGCAATTGACACGGGTGAACTAACCTGCACACTAGAGGCAATTGACACGGGTGAACTAACCTGCACACTAGAGGCAATTGACACGGGTGAACTAACCTGCCGAGCTGCAATTCTCTGGGATGTTAGAGTAAACCAGAACCACCGGAGGAAACGCATACAGTCACTGGAAGAAGAGGCAAACTCCAAAATCAGCACCTGAGATTAGGTTTGAACCTAGGTCGCTGGCACTGTGAGGCTGGTCAGGCAACATCTCTGAAGATCATGGATAAGCGATTATTCGAGTCAAGCCTTCTCCAGATGGTTTCACCTCTTTTTCCTGTAATTTGATGAATCCTACTTCTATGATGCGACCTGAATATAACACGATTGATGAATTAGTGCTTTATGGACAAGTACTTCCTATTTGCAACCCTGAATGATCAATATCTAATTGATGGCCATTGCCAATTGTCCGGAACTCTCCTACCTGAAGAAATAGCTTCACTTAATCTACCATCTGATATGCTGAAAAACAATGACTGTAAATCCCTTATCAATGAAGGACAATTAGCCTCAGTAATGGCGATTATGAAACTATCTACTTTTTTGTAAAAATCCCATCTGGTTCATGAATCTTCTTCAAGGAAGGAAACGTGTCATCCTTACGCATTCTTACTCCAGACCTATCTGGGTTATTAACAGAGGCTATTAGGGATTGACAACAAATGGAAATGTTGCAAATCTACACTTGAGGAATACAAAGCAGACGACTCAACCTGTCCTCGTAACTTAATTCATTTACTTCATTGTGCAACACTTTTATCTCAGGGATATCGCTGAAGTAGCAAACATCAAAAAGTAACAAACCTTGACAGGTGGAGCATCAGCATTATGAATGTTATAATTGTTAGTGTTTATGATCTCCCATTTATTCAGTTGCAGATTTAGGAACTGACATCCTGCTGAGTTACTCTCAAGCAAGAAGCAAAGATTGAAAAGGAAGCATCCTAGGATTTCCCCATACTTTTTACAATGTCTTGCCTGGTCTCCTAATTCTTCCAGTGCACACTCCAAACACACTGACGTTGCTTTCATAAACCTCCAAACGCAAACAAAATTGAACAATAAGAATAATCCTTTTTAAAACCTCAGTAAATATCAAATATTTTCTACAGAGTGAAGGACATATGAAATGCAGCAGCCAATTTACATCAATCTTAAATGGGATTAGAAGGAATAATTTATCTGAGTGATTTTAATTAAAGAATATATTAGGAAAAATTGCCTACTCTTTATCAAAATCATTCTGTGCAAGTTTTTAAAGAAAACTTCAAAGAACAGACTGGCCTTGGGTTCGCTTTTCACTTGATGACAGCAGCACTGAAAATACAGCACTCCCACAGCATTGCATTGAATCTTGCACTAGGTTTTTGGTTGGGCTTGAACTCAAGTGGGTCAAGAGTCAAGGGTGTTGAATTGCCATATGTGCCGACAACAGAACAATTGAATCCTTACTTGCTGCAGCTTAACAGGTAAACGCAATAACACACAGATAATATATAACCATCAAAAGTACCATAATAGTATGAAAACTGAAGTCCGTAGAGCAACCATAGACACAGTCCATAGAAGATCTTAACTGCTGAGATTTGTGTTGGGCGGTGTTCAAGAGCCTGATGACCCACAACATTCTGACACTGAATCATGGAATCATTCTCGGAAGCAGCACAGAAACAAGATCTTCGGTCCTCCATGTCAGCGGCTATCATCAAACATCCCCCTTTACCCTAATCTTATCTCAACTCAATTCATTCTTCACACATTGCCATCACCAAATTATATGACTCTTCTACGCACCAGGGGCAATTTACAGTTGCTAATGTACCAACCTGCACACCTTTTTGATGAAGGTGGAAACCAGAGCAGGAGGCAGAAGCCTACGCAATCACAGAGAGAATGTGCAAACTCAACACAGGCAGTACTGATAGGGCACCGATGACATTTGAATGCCCAGCCTTATCTTGAATTTTGCTCTTGTGCAATGTCTCCAGAAAGTGAAGATTTCTGGAGAGAGATCTAGAGAGAGTGTAGGTAGAGATGCAGGCACTTCAGCCTACAATTTCCATGCTGAAATTGATACCAGGTAAAACTAATCCTCTCTGCCTGCACCTGATCCATATCCCACCATTCCCTCCATATCCTTGGGCTTATCTAAAGCCTCTTAAATGCCATTATTGTACATCTTAACTTCAACTCTGGTAATATCGGCTTTGGGCTGTGAGAGTAACTCAGACTATTTTCATGTTTGATTTTCCCTTCAACTTGGTAACTGTGCTTTACCTTTGCTTTGCACATCAGACTGAAGATTTGTGAGATTGGGAATAGATTAGGTAATCACTGGATCAGCCATGATCAGAGTGAATGGCTGATCCTGTACCTATTGTCTATTGGATAAGGGATGTTCTTATTCTTTAGATACAGTGGAATAATATCATTAAAACATGTCCATCGCAATCTGCTTCTTCCCAAATATGGATTCACTACAAGTTGTCATTATGAGCAAAAATAATTTTGAAGGCTTTGCTATGAATGAAGAGCTCTGCACAACGACCAAAGGTCCCCTTTTGTCATGATTTTTAATCTCAGACTGTGATATGAATAAAATCTTCCACTGAAGGAGCTCAGCTAACGGAAATGACAGATTTGTGAGTTTGGAAGATCCAGAAGGAAATAATTGAGTGACACCAATTGAACTCCTGCTATTCTAAGTCCAGTTCCTGCCTCTCATACTAAAATGTGTTTTTGTGGCCTCTTTGACAGGTCAGTTGTTGCAAGCAGTAACCTGCTCAAAAAAGTAAACGATTGAAAGGGGAAAAAATTCCAAGCCAACTGGGAACAAGCAAGTGAGATGAAATGAATGAACTCTTCCTGTTGAGTATAATAGGCCGATATTCTCTGGAGTTTAGAAGAGTGAAAAGTGTTTTATTGAAATGTACAAAAAATCTTATTTGGCTTGAAGAGGTAGATGGCGAAGCCTTTTCTCTATCTGGAACTTCTCAAACTTAGATATCTTAATCTTAAAACAAGGGGTTCTACATTTAGAATTGAGATAAGGAGAAATTCATTCAGAGGGTTGTGAACTTTTAGTATTGTTTGTCATGGTGGAAAGGGGATTCAAGTCACATATCACACAATTGATTGTTGGGCACAAAGGAATACAGGGATATGGTGAAATGATGGGAAAATAGAACTAACAATGACATGTAGTCCCTGTTTATAATATTACGCCAGACTTGAACAGTCGTGTATTGCACTCATGTTGTCATTGTTCATGGATTGATCACTTGTTGAAAGCAGTCATCTGCTTAAAAATAGTTTGTTAATATTTAATGTCAATTATTTGTTAATAATCAGTGTTACTAAGATTTATTTCTATCCTAGTTTGACAATTTTACTTGATATTCTGTGTTTATCTATGGCATTCAACAAGATCCTCCTTTTTGTTCTTTCTGTATTAAAGAATCATGGAGTCTGTGTTGCTTTCTCACGGAGTAACTCCCTTATTGCAATCAGAAATGTAGATGGGTTGGTTAGCAAGTTTGTAGACAACACCAAAATTGATGGAGTTGTGGTTAGTGGGGAAGGTAGTCAAAGTATACAGCGGGATATAGATCAGTTGCAAAAAATGGGTGGAGAAATGGAAGATAGTTAATTTGACTAAATGTGAGATGTTGCACTTTGAGAAGTTGAATGCAAGGGAAAATATACCGCTAATGGCAAGACCTTTAACAGCATTGATTTACCGAGGGATGTTGTGATCCAATTCCATGCCAACACAAGTAGATGGAGTGGTAAAGAAAGTGTTTGGTATGCTTGGCTTCATCAGTCATTGTGTAAAAATATTGCCCCGCACATCTCCGTTAAATATTGCCCCTCTCACCTTAAACCTATGCCCTCTCAACTTTAATGTTTCCATCCTGGGATAAAGGTTCTGATTTATGCCTCTCATAATTTATATCAGGGTTCCCCTCAGCCTCCATCAGTCGGGCAATGAGTTTAAGAACCAGGAAATCATTTTGCAGCATTTGGTGAATTTGCATTTGAATTATTTTTGCATTTCTTTTCACCTCATGACTGAAATGATGTGACGGGTTTGGAGAAGGTGCAGAAAATGTTTACCAGAATGCTGCCTGGGTTAGAAGGTATTAGTTATAAGAAGTTGGACAGACTTGGATAGTTTTCTTTGAAGCAGTGGAGGTTAAGGGGAGACCATTTATAAATTATGAGAGGCATAGCTTAGAACCTGTATCTCAGGATGGAAACGTTAAAGATGAGTGGGCATAGGTTTAAGGTGAGAGGGGTAATATTTAATGGAGATGTGCGGGGCGATAGTTTTACACAGAGAGTGGTGGGTGCTTCGAATGGGTTGTCAGGATTCATGGTAGAGATAGATATGATTGTGGCATTTAAGAAGCTTTTAGATAGACACATGGATATGCAGGGAATGGAGGAGTTCAGATCATGTTCAGGTAGAGGAAGTTAGTTTAACTAAGTATCATATTCAGCACAGACATTGTGGGTATTTGGGCCTGTTCCTGTGCAGTAGTGCTCTATGTTTTATGTTCTATGTAATTGCTCGCAGATTCTACCTACTCATGTATTACATACATATTTGGGGCAATTTACAGTAGACAATTATCTTACCAATCTACACATCTTTGAAAGGAAACTGGAGCACATTGAAAAATCCACATGGTCGTTGGGAGACATAGATAGCACTTAAAGTCAGGATCGAAATCAGGTTGCCTGCACGGTGAGGCAGCAATCTTACTAACTGATTAATATCTTTTCAATTTCTGAACCGAAATGGTCCAGACATCAAAACTGACACGTCTGGAATCTAGAATGGGGAAGTTTCTAATTCCTTTCCAAATTCCCCTTGGTAATTTATTTTCTTTTTCAAACCATTCATGGAATGTAGGAACATTTTTGCTGTGTATTCCATGTATGGTTCTCACTGCAGCCACAGAACAGTCGTGCTGGTTGCAATGAATGTGCATCATGGAACACTTTTGACCTTATAATAGAGGAAGGTATATTGATGGAGAAGCTGAAGATGGTTGGGTCCACCCCAAGAGCTCCTCACAAAAATGTAAGGATAAGATGACTGATCTCTTTCTCCCTTGGTATGGCTTCAGCTCCTGGCAAGTTTTCAATTTCTATCCATAATTTCATTATTTATTTATTTACATCTGTTATCCTTTTCACCAATATATAACATTATATTCCTATTTGTTTAAACTTACCAAATGTCTGCCCGGTTTAAATAATTTACAATATCTTTTACTCTCTCCTCTGTTGATATTGTATTTGCCATGAGTTTGCTCAGCTTTTTAAAATTATTTTACCACTTGCTTAATCGTTACATATTCTGATGTTACCTGTTCTGTGACAAATTGCTTGCAATTCATAGACTGGATTATGGAGTTTCTCTTTAACTTATGACATATGTGGTACATTCTATTCCCAGTTTGTACATTTGGTGTAAGCTATGGTTTAAACTAATGGAAAAATACATCAAAACTCAAAGACATTTGAAATTTGGAATAAAGTCACTGTATTGCAGGAAATCAATAAATACAGAAGTTTAAATGTCAAGGGTCTGATGTGATCTCAATTAATGAAGTCGCAATTGCTTAATGTACAATATATCTTAATATTAACCCTGAACTTTCTCACCGCCAGGCCCCTGGTAGTCAAGATGGGAGAGAATACATCGAAGTCCTTCACCCTGAGCGCAGGATCCCCCCAGGGTTGCGTCCTCAGTCCCCTATTGTACTCCCTGTACACACATGACTGTGTGGCTAGGTTCACCTCCAACTCAATAATCAAGTTTGCTGATGACACTGTGGTGGTGGGCCTGATCTCAGACAACGATGAGAAGGCTACTGGGAGGAGGTGGCTGATCTGGCACTCTGGTATCAGGACAACAGACTCCTCTTGAACATCAAAAAAACTAAGGAGCTGATCGTGGACTTTAGGAGGGCACATCATCCGAGGACGTACACACCATTGAGGATAAATGGGGATACTGTGGATAGGGCGAGCTGTTTTAAATACCTGGGAGTCCACATATCTGAGGATATGACATGGGCATCACACGCCTCAGCACTCGTGAGTAAGGCAAGGCAGCGCCTTTACCACCTCAGGCAATTGAGGAAATTCAGAGTGTCTCCGAGGATCCTCCAGTGCTTCTACTCAGCGGCTGTGGAAAGCATCTTGTCCGGAAATATAACAATCTGGTTTGGCAATTGCTCTGCCCAGGACAAGAAGGCTATGCAGAGAGTAGTGCGTTCGGCCGAACACACTATGGGAACTTCACTTGCCCCCCTGCAGGAACTATACATCAGGAGGTGCAACTCCAGAGCCAATAAAATCATGGGAAACCCCTTCCACCCCTGCAACGGACTGTTCCAGCTGCTATGGTCAGGCAAACGCCTCCGTTGCCATGCCGTGAGAACGGAGGTTGAGAAGGAGTTTCTTCCCAGAGGCCATTAGGACTGTAAACTCCTATCTCACCTAGGACTAACTTTACTGTACCACTCTACTGCTTTTTTAAAAAATTGCTGTTTTTTTCCCTTTTTCCTTCCGCCCACAATATTTAATATGTAAAAGAATATGTGATTCTGTTCCATTCTGTTTGTAGTTTGTTTGGTTGTTTGTTTGGTTGTCTTTTTGCACAAAGTCCGCGAGCATTGCCACTTTTCATTTCACTGCACATCTCGTATGTGTATGCAATGAATAAATTTGACTTGACTTAATCAAAAGGTATTCTTTGCATTTGGGAACAGCAAATGGATGAATGACCACACAGATATTAAAACATTTCAGCATGACGTGTCTATCTTCAATACATGTTCCGTTGGACTCCGATTGGGGAGCTAGGCTTTTGGGTAGATAACTGAAAATCCATAGAACAATTGGAGAAATTAGTATGAAAATCATTTGTAAAGTGTTCTGTGATGATATGAATCATGGCAGTTGCAGAGACCCAGGTCCTTTCCCTGGAATTGGATTCAATAGAATTATGTTACAATATTGGACAAACAACCCAAAGGTATTATGTCGATTTCCCACCAAATTAATGGGCCTGTCCCACTTAGGCGATTTTTCAGGCAACTTTCACGGCGACTGTCAGAGTGGAACACACACACAAATACATCGCTTCCTCCGTTATGCAAATGGAGGACATGGCAAGCGGGGGAGCGCTCTCTGAGTGATACAGACACACGCCGTAATGAACAGGAAGGTTGGCGCTGTAATTAAGACGGCTAAAGCACAGTGTATGGTAAGTCCTTTAAAAGAGAGGGGATGGGGGGGGGGGTGGGGAGGGTGGGGGGAGAAGAAGGAAGGAGAAGGGGTGGAGAAAACTTTTAAGAAGCCAGAGATACACGGCTGTGAAGCTTGCCGGACATTAACATTACCGGTCAGTTATCCTTGGTTCTGAAAATGACCGCTTACGTTCTTTTTCTCCAATGAGCCAATTAAATTCACCGGTCAGCACCGGCTACAACTCACAAGGACCTACGAGAACCATTAACCTCCTGGCAACCCACTAGGACCTCCTGGCGATCCACCTACGGCGCGAGAATTCTCGCTACTCTCCATGGCGGCTTCATTCTAGTTGCCGCTAATTTTTCAACATGTTGAAAAATTTGCGGCGACTATAATGAGGCCGCGACTAGCTCCCAAAATGCAGGAACTCCTCACGACCATGAAGGCGACTACACAGCAACCACCCGCGAACATGTGGCAACCATGTGGCGACTGCATAGTCTCCTGCAGTCGCCTAAAAAGTCGCCTAAGTGGGACAGGCCCATAAGACTTTATTTTTACAACAACCCTTTCAAATATCTGGCTGACGCAAAAAACTTTACCAACTTGTCATTAAAATTCAGCTAGTTCACAATTCCATTGGGGGGATTCGACCCACCACAAAATTCATTTATTTCTATTCATCCTATTAATTTCTTGCAACATCTCAAATGCCTGATTTAAGATAGCCCTTAATTTCCAAATTTAAGGCCATAACTGTACTAATAATTTAACACTCTTAGTTCCAGTGATTCAGCCAATCTAAGGCCAATATAAACATTGTGACCTTAGTGCCCAGAACTGAAAGCAGTACTGTGCTCTGAACAGGCTATAGTTAGAGATAAGGGTATTTACACTATAATGTTCACTTGCTTGCATTGCAGCCACTGTGATTCTTTTTGTCTTTTTAATTATGTTTTGTCTCAACTTTCTACATTGAGGTTGATACCTAATGTCCTCAGGGTAGGTAGGGATGGTAACAAACCCTGCTCTTGTCAGTGTCACCCACATCCCAAGAATAGATTTTTAAAATAAATTGCATTGTCGGAAATGTATGGAGGGACCCAAAACAAGCACAATCCACAAACTGCTGGGCAAGGATTCTAAAGGCAGTAATCTTAGGGTAACCTTTGAAAGTAACTTCATCTTCAATGACATGCTCAATGCTGACGAATATTGCCAACTTATTTATTTATTTTTTATTCTTAGTGCCAGAAATAGTCCAGGGGAGTTCTGAAGTAAAATGTTCTTTGTTCACAAATGAAGCTTAACTTAATCGTACACTGAATCCTTCACTAATCCTCTGTCTGTATTTGTGAACACACCCTTAGACGGAGGCTTCACTGACACAGTGCCAGAGTTAAACAGGTCAGGTATACCAAAGAGCTTTATTGGATCGGAGAACAATATCCTTTGAGAAGCCTGAAGGCCTGACAAACAGTTTTGATTATGGTGAAAGATACATCCTGTCTGATCCACCTTTTCAAACGCTCATGGAAGTTAGATTGAAAACTTGTAAATATGATATCTGCTGTGGGGGATGTTATAGAATTAACAAATCATACTTTGAGTGCACAGGCGACATTGAGATCATTGATGTTTTGATGCATCACCTAGAAGACAGTCCTTGAAGGAGTTTTCAATTGCAATAGTTTAACCTCCTGAAAATATTGTTTAAATGTCAACTGAAGATTCTTTAAATCAAGCAGTGTTGGAATAGAACCTCAACCTCATGGTTTAAAACTCAGAGAAGGCAAGATCATATAGGCAGTTGATATTATTTTAATACATTTCTCTGTCATAATGCAGTTAATTTGATAAAAATGTCTTCTCTTACATGGGGAGGACAGTGTTTGCCAGAGGGAAGGTGAGTTGCTGGCAATGTATCATTTAATTTCATATAAATTGACAGCACTCAAGAAAATGCTTCATAATCTTTAAAGTCATGTTGATTTCTCAAGATGCTTTGTTCTTACTCGTTCTTTTTGGTACTTCAGGATTCAATATCCCAAGTGCTGTTTGTCACTAGTTTGTAATACTCTTAATCCTTATATAAATCATCCTTAGCTAATTCCTTTTATCCGAAAGCCTTGGGACCAGACACTTCTCGGATTTCAGAATTTTTCGGATTTCCGAATGGAAGATTTTTAGTGTAGATTAGGTAGGTAGCGCGGGCGGCGTGAAAGGTCTGGAGCGGCTGCCTCCTCCCCAGAGACCGGGGAATCATTGTAAATCATTGCTTAAATGTTAGTCAGTTAGTTTCGATGGATTTTATGTGGTGGGGGGGTGAAGGGGGAAACTTTAATTCTTAGTCCCCTACCTGGTCGGAGAGGCGGGGAGCGGGCAATGCCTTACCGGGTCGCCGTGCAGTAAGCTCCGGAGCGCTGTGGCCGCCGACTCCCAACATCGCGGAGCTGGGGCTGTGGGCGTCCGGCCGCGGGCGGCGCCAGTTGTAGCTCCGACCCCGGCAACTCTACCCCTGGCTGCGCGGCGCTCCAAATCCAGCGCCGCCCACGGCCGGACGTCCGCAGCCCCAGCTCCGCGATGTTGGGAGTCGGCGGCGTTGCAGCGCTGGGATACCAGCGGGGAGCGGGCAATGCCTTACCGGATCGCCGTGCGGTAAGCTCAACACACAACATCGCGGAGCTGGGGCTGTGGGCGTCCGGCCGCGGGCGGCGCTGGATTTGGAGCGCCGCGGTCATGGGTAGAGTTGCCGGGGTCGGAGCTACAACCGGCGCCACAACCGGCGCCGCCCGCGGCCGGACGCCCGCAGCCCCAGCTCCGCGATGTTGGGAGTCGGCGGCCACAGCGCTCCGGAGCTTACTGCACGGCGACCCGGTAAGGTATTGCCCGCTCCCCGCCTCTCCGACCAGGTAGGGGACTAAGAATTAAAGTTTCCCCCTTCACCCCCCCCTCCTTCACATAAAAGCCCTCCAAACTAACTGACTAACATTTAAGCAATGATTTACAGATGTTTAAGTGTCTCCCCGGTCTCCGGGGAGGAGGCAGCCGCTACAGTAGTACAGACCTGGGTTGACCGTGGGTCGTTTCGGGTCAAGTTTGGCGCCAAACGCGAGCTTTGGTGTGCAGACGACATCCTGGAAAAAATGTCCGGTTTTCGGAGATTTTCGGTTTCCGGAACTCCGGATAAAAGGTTGTGCACCTGTACTTTGTTCTTCCAAGTATTTATTTTCCCTCTGCCTGTGGTAAACCAAGTTAAATATAATTGTCTTATTTTTCAAATCCCTCCATGACCTTTCCTACCTTGTCTCTGCAAGTTCCTCCACCATTGAAACCCAGTCAATGGTTCCTGTTCAACCTTGCTCCATGTGTTATTAACCAGTTGCCAAATTTTCTAACTGCATTGACTGTGCTCACTGAAGCTTCCGAATAGAACCAGTTATCTTGTTCTTTGATTCTGCTTTCATTATGGTTAAATCTCCTCAATGACCCTGCTCTCATTTTTAGGAAGATGCATGGCTTTGCCGAGGGGCAGCTAAAAAATGGACTCTTTAAAAATGAACCTCCACAGGGAAAAATAAATTCAAATTATAAAAAGTTTAAAAAAAAAATGTAAATGGAATTTCATTCCATGATCCTTGGTAGTCACATTTACATATTAAACATGGCTTTCCAATTCGTGTAGTTACTAATTTCTTGCCATTTGAGTGAGAGCTGAACTGATGATCAAGGTGCCAGGCACAATAGCAGAGGCCTTGCCTGGTTAATTCCTCAACTTGGTCCATGTCCGCGAGGTGAGTGGAGAAAGCCTGTTAGTCATGGTGGCAGCACATGAAAAGGTTCCTGGCAAAGAGAAAGTCATGAAAGGAAACTGTAGGGTAGAGATTTCAGTTGGTATGGTTTTGGGATCTCAAGGGATGAGTTAGATTATCAGAGTTGTTCATGATCAACTGCAGTAGTGAGAGAACGCCAAGGGTCTAGTGAGGGAAGGGTGTTAATGTGAGGATGTGTTGGGGAGAGATTGGGTGGTCAATATTAAGGTCACAACCTTGCTGTGTATGTGAATGACGGGAGGCCAAATAGACTGTAATTTGGGGTAATTTGAAGACAAGCCCCATGTGTCTGAGACTTGTCTTGGGTCTGCTCAGGCAGTCCCCTTTAAGTAATGTGGAAACAATCCTTGTTTTTGCACGAGTCGCCCATGGTGCCAAAGACTGCCATTTGCACAATTGTGATTTCTGGAAATGGTGTACACGGGTGCATTGCATGTTTTTGGCTGTTAATGTGCATTCCTCAGACCTTCAAGCAGTTGTGTCTCGTTTGCATAGATAACACATAAATGAACTTGCCACCTTCATGACAAATGCAGTAAGTACCTCACCATTTTCAGCAATCGGTTTTTCAACACAATTCAGTTGCAGATTGCATTTAATCTTTGCACTGTATGATATAATTTTAAGTATTTTATTATTCTCATTTGCGATTTTTCACTGCCTCCTTTACTGTTTCCTTGGCAGCATTCCCTTGTCTGAAAACAGATGCATAGAACTTATTCAGTACCTCAGCCATGTCTCCTGCCTTCGTAAGATCTCCTTTTCTCTTCTTCTGACTATGCTTTTTCTATTCTTATCTTTATAAACGTCTCCAGTTTCATTTTATGCTGCTGGTTTTATATTTGCATACAGTTTCTTTGCCTCTCATTCTCTGTATTTTATTTATTCAACCTAGCTTTCTACTGCATTATAAACCTAACGTTTTATCATAAGCCTTTTTCTGTTTCATTTTAATTTTTTTGTTATCCAGGGAGTTCTGGCTCATGGGAATGCCCTCGTGGGAGTTCATCTAATCTATGCAAAACTGTTAATAACTTGATATGTGAAACAATAAGAGGCAAAAGCACCTGCTCAAAATGTAATTAGATGTCATGTATGGAAATTCATGCACCTCAGAGACTATTGGGTGGGCATTAACAAGTATCTTTAAACTTCCTCTAAGAATTTAAAACTGCTGCAGAAAGAATTGAAAATAATGTATCAGAGAAACTGTTGTCAGAAGTTTATGAATAGGTTGACGAAAAGCCTACAGATTACAGGAATCAGTAGACCCTGATGGGAAATGTGCTGGTTTCTAAAACTTTTGAAGGTCGTGGTAGCCAGCTATTTCAGGTGAAAGACAACAAAAATGACCATAAGTCCAGGAAACACTGTAAATAAAAAAAAAATCAAGAATAATGTAAATTGGCTAACTTTTTTTTTTTTTTTTTTAAAAAGGTAATCAGTTGTAGTACGCGGATAGATTATTGTCTCATTGTCAAAAAGTACAGATATATTTCTCAACTTGGCTTTCTTATACAGCCAATATTCCTGCCAAACCATTGAAATTCACTGACCGAACAGAGTGTCCCTCGCAGAAATTGTTCAACTGTTTCATAAATATTCTGCTTTGGGGTAGCCCTAGTGTGGTTAGTGACAGGAGAATCAGGATGGAGTTCGGAAAGAAACAAGTTCGCATTAAGGCTTTATGGCCTGAAGTTGCTCTTTCTACAGATATTACTGGTTGCTCTTTCTACAGATATTGATTTTTTCCAGCATTTCTGCTTTTCTACCAGGGTGGAGTTGATGGGCATATGATAGGGAATAGTTTACAGAGCAAGAGTAAGAGGGGGGAAGGGCCAAATGGGAATGCTCTGGAGAGCAGGCAACATCTCAATGGGCAGAATAGGTTCCCGAAATGTTGAGAGAAATATGAGAATTTTCTTACCAGTTCATCACCACTACCTCTCTTCTAAGTTTTCCTTGTAAGCTTGGCCCCACAAAGCAGCCATTGGGTCAGTCGACTGCCTAACTAGAGCCAGCACAGTGACACAGCAATAGAGTTGTTGCATTACAACACCAGAGACCCAAGTTTGATCCTGCCCACGGGTGCTGACTGTACAGAGTTTGTATGTTTTCCATGAGACTGCATGGGTTTTCTGCGGGTGCTTCAGTTTCCTCCCATATTCCAAAGGTTTGTAGGTAAATCGGCTTTTGTAAATCGCCCCTAGTGTGTAGGATGTGAATGTTGGATAACACTGAACTTGGGTAAGGGTGATCGTTGGTCAGCACGGACTTGGTGGGACAAAGAGCCTATTGCCATGCTGTATCTCTAAACCTAACGGGTTGAATATCAAGAGAGTGCTACAGTGTTACATATGCCATCTTTGAGATAAACTATTATACCGAGGTCCTAAAATACAAGGGCCTTGGCAATGTTTATCCCCAAATTAACATCAAATTAAACATCTGCTCAGCTTCATCACATTGATGTTAGCACAAGCTTATTTTACATAATCTACCTAATTTTCTAACTGAAATAATTCCAATTCCAATAATTTTATTGGCTAGAAGATGCTTTGGAAAGACAAATGGTTCCTTTACTTTCTGTGAGTTAAATTAACAAGTTTTATAGCTTTTTTAACCACATTTACTGTTTACAGCCACTGAACAGAATTTCCAGAACCGGCAGAGATGAGCAACAATAAAGAGTAACAATAAAGACTTCTGCTAGTGAATCCATGATTCAAATTCCAACAGCCATTGACCGTCTGGTGCAGAAATAGGCCTCAAGTGACTTATTGATGAGAGATTATGTGCTATTTGGTGGACACATGTACAAATTAGTTGGGCACAAATGATAGTAGAATGGTGTGTTTCATACTGCTTCACATCACTATGCACGCCCAGTAGCTTTTGTGCATCATAATGATGTAAGTTAGCAACTGCGCAACTCTCATAAGAAAGAATCTAACCACAATAAGCACATGTAATTTTAAAATATTATTTTTTTTTTTTTTTAGAGATACAGCGTGGAAACTGGTCCTTTGGTCCACCAAATCCATGAGAACCACCAATCACCCATGCACTAGTTCAACGCTACACATTAGGGACAATTTACAGAAGCCAATTAACCTACATCCGTACGTCTTTGGAGTGTGGGAGGAAACAAGAGCACCTGGAGGAAACGCATAGGAAGAACAAACAAACTTCATATAGACAGCGCCCATAGACAGGATCAAATCCGGGTCTCTGGCGCTGTAAGGCAGTAGCTCTACCACTGCGTCACCCCGGACTAAATCATGTTGTATCATGCAACTGAACCTTTTCAAATCTGTACCTTTTGATTTCTGGACAACTTTTCTCCCACATCCACAACCCAACAAAAATGTATTTGGTAATGACAAGGAACTGCAGATGTTGGTTTACCAAAGAAAGGCAGTAAAATCTGGAGTAACTCAGCGGGTCAATATCTCTGGAGAACATGGATTGGTGGTGTTTCGGGTTGGGACACTTCTTCAGTTAAAGTTAAAGTTAAAGTCTGGTCAGAGGAAGCGGACTCCACACTTCAGCAGTGTTTTGGAAACACTGACTGGAAGGCGTTTGCAGCCCAGGCCACCCTTGACTCCCACACGGACATTGATTCCTACACAGCCTCTGTTCTGGACTTTATAAACTCCACCATCAATAGTGTCACCTCCCTCAAACGGGTGACCATATTCCCGAATCAGAAGCCATGGATGAACAGTGAGGTCAGGCTACTGCTGAAAGCACGGGATACCGCTTTCAGGTCAGGCGATGCTCGAGCCTACAGTTCATCCAGGGCTAACCTGAAGAGAGGCATCAAGAAGGCCAAGCACTGCCATAAGCTCAGGATTGAGGAGCACTTCAACAACAACTCCGACCCCCGACGCATGTGGCAAGGCATCCAGGCCATCACGGACTATAGACCCACCAACACCACCCCCACATCCAGCGATGCCTCCTTCCTTGAGGAGCTTAATCACTTCTATGGCCGCTTCGACAGGGACAATCTGGAGACAGCCATCAAGGCTGTGCTCCCTGCTGATCACCAACCCCTCACACTCACCCCCTACGACGTGTACGTGGCACTGAGTAGGACTAATGCACGTAAGGCTGCTGGCCCTGACGGCATCCCCGGGCGCGTCCTCAGGGCCTGTGCTGCACAGCTGACAGATGTCTGGACTGACATCTTCAACCTGTCACTTGCCCAAGCAGTTGTCCCCACGTATCTTAAAACCACCTCCATCGTGCCGGTGCCAAAACACTCCACTGCGGCAAGCCTCAACGACTTCCGCCCAGTTGCACTTACCCCCATCATCACCAAGTGTTTCGAGAGGCTGGTCCTGGCACACCTCAAAGGCTGCCTACCCCCCACATTGGATCCCTATCAGTTTGCCTACCGCAAGAACCGGAGTACGGAGGATGCCATCTCAAAGGCACTTCACTCTGCCCTCTCCCACCTCAACAACAAAGACACTTACGTAAGAATGCTGTTCATCGATTACAGCTCAGCATTCAACACCATTATACCCTCTAAACTGATCACCAAACTCGGTAACCTGAGCATCGACCCCTCCCTCTGCAACTGGATACTGGACTTTCTAACCAACAGACCCCAGTCTGTTAGGTTAGACAAGCTCACCTCTTCAACCCTCACCCTGAACACCGGCGTTCCACAGGGCTGTGTGCTGAGCCCTCTCCTCTACTCCCTCTTCACCTACGACTGCACACCTGTACATGGTACTAACACCATCATCAAGTATGCAGATGATACAACGGTGATTGGCCTCATCAGCAACAACGATGAGTCGGCCTATAGGGAGGAGGTCCAGCTCCTAGCAGCATGGTGCGCTGACAACAACCTGGCCCTTAACTCCAAGAAGACCAAGGAGCTCATTGTAGACTTCAGGAAGTCTAGGGGCGGCACGCACACCCCCATCCACATCAACGGGATGGAGGTGGAACATGTTTCCAGCTTCAGGTTCCTGGGGGTCAACATCTCCGATGAACTCTCTTGGACCCACAATACCTCAACTCTGGTCAAGAAGGCTCACCAGCGTCTCTTCTTCCTGAGGAGACTGAAGAAGGTCCATCTGTCTCCTCAGATCCTGGTGAACTTCGAGAGCACCATCGAGAGCATCCTTACCAACTGTATCACAGTATGGTATGGCAACTGCTCGGTCTCCGACCGGAAAGCACTGCAGAGGGTGGTGAGAATTGCCCAACGCATCACCGGTTCCTCACTCCCCTCCATTGAGTGTCCAAAGCAAGCGTTGTCTGCGGAGGGCGCTCAGCATCGCCAAGGACTGCTCTCACCCCAACCATGGACTGTTTACCCTCCTACCATTCGGGAGGCGCTACAGGTCTCTCCGTTGCCGGACCAGCAGGTCCAAGAACAGCTTCTTCCCTGCGGCTGTCACACTACTCAACATTGTACCTCGGTGACTGCCAATCATCCCCCCCCCCCCCCCCCCCGGACACTCCTCCCACAGGAAAAAAGAAGTCTATGACTGTATGCATGTAAACAGATTTATTTATTGAAATCATATTCTATGTCGCTCTTCCAGGGAGATGCTAACTGCATTTCGTTGTCTCTGTACTGTACACTGACAATGACAATTAAAGTTGAATCTGAATCTGAATTTCAGTTTGATTTTGAGGTGGCAGACAGGTGGAGTGGGAAAGAAAGCTGCAAGAGAGGAAGGGGCAGGACAGAGCATGGGTGGTAATAGGCGAACACTGGCGAGCGGATATTTCAACAGGCACAATGTTGGACAAAGGCTGGAGATTTTAAAAAATATGTGTGGGGCAAAAGGATAAAGAGTAACAAACTGTTGTGAAATGGAAGGAAAATGTATTTGGCTTGGATCAGCAAATAGTTACAATAAATTTGTAATAAATACAGTGGAAACTTGGTATAACTTTATGTTGTCAATTATGAGGATTTTTTCTTTAATTTCACTGAAGGCAATTGTTGGGCATCTGTTGTCAACTCAAGGTTTCATATCAGGTGCCTGGGTTGTGGGAGAAAATCACTTTCAGCTCAAGCCAAGTACCAGTGTGCACATTTGTTCCTTTATTTTAATAAATTGGCCCAAACTCAAGATATAAATTAGGAAAGAAAATAATATTTTTCCACGTTTAGTAGAATCATTGAGTTATAGAGGCATACAGCACATAAATATCTCCTACTGTTGACCACATCCTTGAGGACCTTTATGTCCATCTACTTTAATTCCATTTGCCCACATACATAGGTTATGAAGTATATCTTCAAAGTAAACCAAGAATCTCATAGGCTAAATTCAACTGTTTCCAGAAATAGATTCAAGGAACGCAATGCAAAACTAACCCTTGCCATTCATTGCATTGCAGACAGCAATGCTAACTTCATATTATGAGAACTACATTACAGCTGATTGAAACTTCACCATGGGCCATTATGTGAAATGGTAAGTTTCAGGTAAAAATCATCTTCACTACTTCAAACTAACAAACCTCTTAAATGTGGTACACGATAAAAACTGGAGTAGTTGTTCTGAAATGAATACAAGTTGGGAAAGTGAGTTTGTAATAGGAGTGACTAATCTCCAAAAGTTTCAGACACAAACATTGCCAGAGGTGCAAAGGAGAGATTGGTTCCTAGACCTGCAAGGGTGCAATAGGCCATTCATTCATTTGGACAGAAGATAGCGCAGCAGATAGACATGAAGATCATTATCTGCAGTCATGTTTTGAAGACACAGACCGCAAAAGATTCAATTAATACTAGTAAATACAAGTCATACCCAAAGTTCTCCATAGCCTCAGATATGACCTAATCTACACATCAACCAATGGCGACTATCAATGAGAACTTAATTCTCTCATGCATAGATTCATCCCACACCTACATTACAGGCTGTACACCCATATCAATTATAACCTGGAGACCTCAGCACCCAAATAAATTGTGTGATACTCGTTGGCACACTGTGACCTCTGTGACAGTAAGACTAAATTGGAGTAAACCACTCTGAATATCCTGACCAGATGAGACCCAACTGGTTATCCGAATGGCTACGGCTTATGGCAGCCATGTCATGCAGCTCGTCAGTTTTTCAACTTTTTTTATTTTTTTAGTATGTTTTAAAGTCTGTATTTAATGTTTCTTTGTGTGTTTTGTGTGGGGGGTGGGGTGAGGGGGAAACCGCTTCGGTCGCCTCCTCCACGGAGAAGCGAGTTTTTCCAGGTCGCCTCCCCCGTGGCCTAACATCAAGGATCGACGCGGCCTTTCCCGGAGACGCGCCCGGGGCTTCAGCGGCGGGCGCAGCGTGGACTCTCGGCGTGGAGCGGGTGAACCCTCGCTGGGGCTCGCTGGAGGGGAGCGCTCCGTTTCGCTGGCCCGGGGCAGCTGGCAGCCTGAAGTCGCAGCCTGAAGCCACGGTCTGTAGAGCTCCAGCTGGTGCGGCGTCTACAGCCCGGGATCTCACGTTGGGGACCCGGGGGAAGAAGAAGCCATCACTGCCGGCCCGCGGCCAACTTCTACCGCGGGTCCGGCATAGACTTACCATCACCCCTGGAGGGGAGCTTCGACCACCGGCCCTGCAGTCTACGGTGCTTCTGGCTGCGGCGGGGACTTTAAAACTTGACCGCCGGCCTGCGGCCTACAACAACTTAAAGCCGCGGTCTCCGGTGAGGAAGAGCCGATCCTGGACTGACTGGACTCTGGTCCTGACCACGGGGGGGGGAAATGGAGGAGGACTGGCCAAATTTTGTGCCTTCCACCACAGTGATGAATGCTGTGGTGGATGTTTGTGTTACAGTTTTATTGTGGTTGTGTGTTCTTTATTATTGTATCGCTGCAGACAACCCAAATTTCCACCAGCCTGGCTGTGTGGCAATAAATTATATCTAATCTATCTAATCTAAAGATAACAATATCCTCATATCTAAACTTCTATTTCATATTCTCCCTCAATCTCAATCCACTTACAAGCAGCAGATAATTCTAATCATACACCCATGTATTTCCACTACCACCCCTTGGACACAACCTTATCTTGATACTGAACGTTATGATACTAAGCGATATGTACATTGATTTCTCAAATTTCAAATAACTCTTGCATTCTCTCCCTATCCCCATCTCCCACCCTATTCGTCCTACTTGTTCCACTGTTCGCATCCTTGTATCCCTTTGTTATCACCAGCCAACAATGGGCCATTATGGGCTCCACCCTTCCTTGGTCATCTCTTGCCAGTCCTGTTTTGTTCTGATCTTTTCTTATCTCCAGTTCCCGCTATTCTACTTTCAGTCTGAAGATGGGTCCTGACCCCAAAACGTCACCCACCCTTTTTCTCCAGGGATGCTGCCAGACCATCTGAGTTATCCCAGCACTTTGTGTCTATCTTATCTTGATACTTTTTGATTTCAAATATCCAAGACAGGCAGTCTTTGCCAGACAGAAGAAGGACAACTCAAGGCAGCAAGACAAGAGCGTCGATTTGTCATATGCAGTGCATTCAGAAAGTATTTAAAACCCCTTCACTTTTTCCACATTTTGTTACGTTACAGCCCTATTCTAAAATGGATTAAAAAATGTTTTTATCATCAATTTACACACAATACCCCATAGTAAAATAGCAAAAACAGGTGTTTAGAAATTTTTGCAAAGTCATTAAAAAGAAATAACTGAAATATCACATTTACTTAAGTATTCAGACCCTTTACTCAGTACTACCTTTGGCAGCGATTACAGCCTTGTCTTCTTGGGTATGATGCTACAAGCTTGGTACACCTGTATTTGGGTAATTTCTTCCATTATTCTCTGTAGATCCTCTCAAGCTCTGTCAGGTTGGATGGGGAGCGTCGATGTACACCTCCAGAGATGTTCGATCTGGTTCAAATCCGGGCTCTGGCTGGCTGTGTGCTAAGGGTCGTTGTCCTGTTGGAAGGTGAACCTCCGCCCCAGTCTGTGGTCCAGAATGCTCTGGAGCAGGTTTTCATCAAGGATATCTCTGTACTTTGCTCCGTTCATCTTTCCCTCGATCCTGACTAGTCTCCCAGTTCCTGCCGCTGAAAAACATCCCCACAGCATGATGCTGCCACCACCATGCTTCACCATGATGAGCGGTGCCTGGTTTCCTCCAGACGTGACGCTTGCCATTCAGGCCAAAGAGTTCAATCTTGGTTTCATCAGACCAGAGAATCTTGTTCTCATGGTCTGAGAGTCCTTTAGGTGCCTTTTGGCAAACTTCAAGCGGGCTGTCATGTGCCTTTTACTGAGGAGTGGCTTCCGTCTGGCCACTCTACCATATTTGCCTGCAGATATGGCTGTCCTTCTGGAAGGTTCTCCCATCACCACTGAGGAACTCTGGAGCTCTGTCAGAGTGACCATCAGTTCTTGATCACCTCCCTGACCAAGGCTCTTCTCCCCCGATTGCTCAGTTTGGCCGGATGGCCAGCTCTATGAAGAGTCCTGGTGGTTCCAAAGTTCTTCCATTTAAGAATGATGGAGGCGACTGTGCTGTTTGGGACCTGCAATGCAGCAGAATTTGTTTTATACCCTTCCCCAGATCTGTGTCTCGACACAATCCTGCCGCGAAGGACTATGGACAATTCCTTCATCTTCATGACCTGGTTTTTGCTCTGACATGCACTGTCAAGTGTGGGACCTTATATAGGCAGGTGTGTGCCTTTCCAAATCATGTCCAATCAATTTAATTTACCACTGGTGGACTCCAATCAAGTTGTAGTAACATCTCAATGATAATCAATGGAAACAGGATGAATCTAAAGCTCAAATTTGAGTGTCATAGCAAAGGGTCTGAATACTTATGTAAATGTTATATTTCAGTTATTAATTTTTAATTACTTTGCAAAAAATTCTAAACACCTGTTTTTGCTTCTTCATTCTGGGGTATTGTGTGTAGATTGATGATTAAAAAAAAAGAATTTAATCCATTTTAAAATAAGGCTGTAACGTAACAAAATGTGGAAAAAGTGAAGGGGTTTGAATAATTTTTGAATGCACTGTACATTACTTATAAACCTGAACAATGAAAGCTTTACTTGTTCCAGCTTTACAAACTCTAAGGCAGAACAACAACAAATAAATATACAATAAATTGTCAGTTATTTGAAGTAAACCAGACAGTGTGAAATAACAAAGTATGTAGAGCAACCATAGTAGTGAAAACTCCATAGTTGTTTAGTGCCAAGGTAGGAATGTTGTCAGTGTTGTGCAGGGGATCTCAAGGAACTAGAAACAAGGAATTGTAGATACAGGTTTACAAGAAAAGACACAAAGTGCTGGAGTACCACAGCAGGTCAGGTCCAGAGACGAACCGCTGGGTTACTCTAGCACTTTGTGTCTTTTTTTGGTTCACGAACTTGATGGCTGATCAGAAGCAACTGTTCTTGAACCTGAAGATAACTCCTGAACCTTCTTCCCGATGAAGAGCAGCTCTTTGGGTTACGAGAGGGGTGCAGTTGAGGAGGACCATGGTAATGACTTTCTTGGTGACAGACTGCAGGGGGCCACTCTGCAATTACCACAATCTTCTTGAAGGCGTATTCCTTCCTCCTCCCAGTTGTGGTTGTTGAGCCCTTGCATTTGAGACTGAAGCCACTCACGAGTGAGTTTCAGAACTTCATTACTTGCAGCTTGTTGTATTTTAAGTAGAATCCCTCATTGGCATTTTGTGAAGCTTCCAAGGTTGTGGCATGGGTGCTGATGACTGTAGTATACAGTATTAATTCTGTGTTATATTGAACCAAATGATCATGAGACATTCACCTTTCTTACCGGGGTTGGGGGGATTGTGGGGGGGGGGGGGGGGGGGGGTGGGGGGGGGGGGGGGTTGCTGAGGCACTGGACTAAATCAAAAGGCCCATCTCATAACGTTGGTGCTCCCTTTCTTGCTTGAACTTACAGAACACATGTTCTTCGAGGTGGCCATTTCCTGTTCATCGTGACTCTCTGGGGACATTGATGTAAGTGGCAAAGCATCTTTGCTTCTCATGCCACGATAGTGAAGCAATGTCACGAGCTGTGGGTCTGACCTGCTTGCACCATCATGAAGCCAGAAATCCGAGCAAAACATCTTGCTTTTCTGGTCCCTAAATAGGAAATGAAGTACAGTCAATTTTCTTTGAACAGCAAGGCAAAAGGTTGTTCCTAAAGTAACTGTATTGCATGCTTCAATTACTGTATGTCCAGCAGCACCCTAACAGGAGCCCGATGCATTAAAGTTCATTGTCACGGCTACATTAATAACTGCTTGCAGTGTTGTCTTTGACTTGCTCTGATGTTGCATTTGGAGTGCCAGCACCCGTATTGCGGGTCAGTGTCTTGCTGAGGTTCAGGTAGGAGAACTATTTCTAGTTATGTTCTCTTTCTGAATGCTTTTCTTCAAATCCCCCTCCACCTTCTTGCTGTAATTTTTTCTTTTTTTCCAGCTTTTATACTCATGTTCCCTTTGAATATCTTCTGTCCATTGTCCCTATAGATATCATGTATCAAGAGGTATGCCTAATGATACTGTCGGGGAGCAAATGGACAAGCAGTTTGAGCAGAAGCATTGAAATTAGCAATAGATTCTTCACCTATGCAATTTGAAATAATTATGAAAAGCAGTGAACACTGGTAGAACTGTATAGGCACCCAGAAGAGCAGTGAATCTGGTGATGACAAGTCCTCCATGGTGAACAGGAGTGGGAGATATTCTTATCATTCTCTTGAATGGATTTTCAACTGCGTAAAATTAAACCGTCATTGGCTGGAACTTTCTTCAACAACTCTAAACAGTGAGGGTTTTGTGTTCCAGTGAGCCTGCTTTGCCTCTGTTGTGATAATTCAATGTTCCCTCATTAATATTACATCTGGCTTGGCTAGTCCCACAAATGTGAATGCACAAACAAGAACCACTTTGTAATTCCAAAGACCCTGAAATCACGAACGGTAACAATCTCTATTTCTCGAGGATTATGTCTTTCGACTTTTCATGCACCCAATAGGTATCGGGGGAAGTGGATACAGGAGACAAATGTCATGGCAAAACTGAAAGGTCAATTTACGTAGTTATTTTCTTTAATTAACAGTCACATGCAGAATATCATGGTCAAGAATGATACCAGTGAGGTTGATTTGCTTTTCCAGGTCGAACATGGCTGATCTGTATCTTAATTCCATCTATCTACCTTTCCATTCTGTAATCTTGGCCAATAAAATTCTTCGGGGAGGAAGTTCAAAAATGTCACCATCCTTTGTGGGACTAAGTGTGTTCTGATATCAAAACTGAATAACCTTGTTCTAATTTTAAGATCACGTCCTTTTGATTGAACTCATTTCACCACAGGAAATAGATCTCTCTATTTACATCATCACTTCTTTCAATCAGTTTAAATCAGATTACCTGTTAATCTTCTGTAGGGGCGAAAACCCGGGGGGGGGGGGGCCAGAGGGGACACGTCCCCTTCATGTTTTGAGAGGTGGGGGACAATCCCCCCAAGTTTTTGTAATCCGGATTAGAAAATCCGGTGAACGAGGGCGCCGATTGGAGGAGAGAAACGTTGGTCGGCCGGCAATGGGGGCGGGACATGATTCAGCGCGATGATTGGAGGAGGGAGACATGGCACAGACCTGCGCTTCATCCGCAGCCAGGATCGATCCCGGCCGGCTCTCAGGCGCTGTCCTGTCCCCTCCCGAGTACCCCCCCCCCCCCCCCGAGAGGTCGGCAGCAAAGATCCTCCGCTATAGGATCTTTGGTCGGCAGTCAGACGGGCCAGCGCAGAGAAACAGCGCGCAACCCAACTAACTCTGCCTGTCCCGCCAGGTGAGCTTACAACCCTTCCTGGACTTGCGGGAAATATGGCCAGCGCGGAGAAGCAGCACTGGAGTCCCATCAGTCCAGACAGGGCTGTAGTTAACCCGGTGAGACAGGCAGCGTTGAGCTGCATTTAGCTCTGGATTGAGCCTCCAAAGCCTCGCGCGCGTGTGTGTGAGCGTGCGCGTGCATGTGTGGCCGCCAAAAATTTGTGTCCCCCGTCCCCTCCATGTTTTGATAGCGAGTTCCGCTCTTGACCTTCTGTACATAAGAAAATTGAAGTCTAATCCATTCAAATTTCCTTCGTAATTTAACAGTTTCAACGGTAACATTCTGATGAATCTGCTTTCTACTTTCATCTCACAATCGTGCATTAGAAAATTCATGTTATTGAAAATCGGCCAGACTACGTTGCAGCCCAATTCTTTGATATCTGCTCACCAAAATAATGGAATAGGGTCAGAGGTGAAAAAAATACTCCTTTCTACAAAGTGCTCTGTAGGATATTTCGTCAGAAAAAAAATAAAACAAAATAATGGAAAGATTCTGTGCAGAATTATGTTTTCCAGGAAAAAGTGAACAAATTGCGCTAATGAGCCTTCACGAGCAGTGAAGTAGTAAATTGACACTTGTCCTTCAATTGACCTCTGCCTAATCCCTATTCTTGCCCTACAACTGACTTGCTTAGTTAGAATGGTACATATTTGATCATATCATAAAGGTACATTCGATCAACTGAAGCCTAGATTTTCATGCCGCAGAAATGCACATCGTATTTTTGACAGCATTTAGCAGAACAGGTGTTGTGTTGAAGTCACAGTCTCAGCAATTTCACAACAGTCAATGAGCTTACCTTTGCAAAATAAAATTGCTGAGAAAGTTACCATAAATTAAAATGAAAGCTGGAGGCTACAGTATCTGACAGCATACTTGCATGTTGACATATTACGCAACTAAACAGCTTTAATAGTCAAAAAGAGGCCGAACTGTAGGAGGACGTGATTTGCATGGTTACTAACTGTTCCTGTCTGGATGAGTCTGAGCCGGTCCCAACAACAGTAATGCTAGCTGCTCAAATGGAAAAGATTGAGAGTGACTGGCAAGAATCATCGCTTCCATTAATAATGGTACATCATCCACTTCATTGAACATTAGATTTGACAAGAAAATGATGTGAATATGGAAGAAGACATGGCTTCCAACTGTTTAAATCCTTTCAGGATATACTTAAACTGCTATTTTTGTACAGTGTTTGCAATTGAATCAATTACAAAGAAACATACTGTAATTGTACACTCTTTGCAAAGATGGATCCCTAAAGGATAAACACAAATAATAGTAAGATTAAACGAGAATTTACCAGTTTGAAGTTTTGATCTGTATTTTATGAGGAGTTACGATGAGGGATTACGTGAAGAACACGCTCAGCGCGCATGCGCGGCATACTTCCAAGCAGCGGTGTGGAATCACAGATAGACACAGTTATTTGAAGTAAACATAGTAAAGAAAAGGAGACATCAGTTATTTAGTTTGATCCACATAATGAGGGTGGGAGCGGAGGGCACGTAATCCCTCATCGTAACTCCTCATAAAATACAGATCAAACTTCAAACTGGTAAGTTCTCGTTTAATCTTACTATTTTACTTCGGAGTCACGTGAGTGACTACGTGAAGACTTCAAAGCTCTGTGATTTCAAACCGTGTAACAGTTTTATTTCACTCACTGCCGAAGTTCTTGAGGGAGGAAGTGTTATCGTAACCAACCAATTAATCTGTTTTTCGAGAAACAAAAGGTATTTATTAACAATAATAAAAAATAATTGCTCCCCCGGGTTTAAATTAAATATTTGCAGCTTGTAATATTCTGGCTGCAAATAAATCAGGTTTCGTCAACGGCTTATTATAAAAAGTTCTGAATGTCGTTTCCCTCGACCATCCTGCCGTATTCAGAATATGGTCAACCGGTACGTCCATTCTCTCTGCCGTTGATGTAGATGCTGCCCTAGTGGAATGAGATTTAAATGTATTAGTATCTATTCCGGCAGCCTTCAGCACCTGTTTGAGCCATCTTGAAATGGTTTGGCTCGTTACCCGGCCATGGGGTTTCTTGTGGTTGACCCATAAGGCTTTTTCACTCCCTCTGATATTATAGGTTGTGTCGCTGTAATGTTGTAGATGGGTCACCACACACAACTGTGGCTCTGGTGGGTAGGCCCGGAATACCACTACTGGATTGGCTGTTCCTGGCCTGCTTTGTTTCACCAGACCCTGTATGCTGAATGCAATCTGATCTGGGGTGGTCACCATGTTGTCCAGCCTTAGCATGTGTAGAGACTGGACCCTCTGAGCGGATACCAGTGCCATCAACATGAGTGTCATTAGTGTAGCTTGCTCGAGGCCGAGGGATCTGGCTGGTGGCCATTCCCTGAGGTATGTCAGGACCACACTGGTGTCCCAGATGTGGGTATACCTGGGCTTAGGGGGCTTGATATTGTAAATGCCCCATATCAGCTTTACCACCAGTGGATGGGATCCCATCGCCTGTTGTCCTAGCGGTGGCTTGAGATAAGCAGAAAGCGCACTCCGCGCTGTGTTGATGGCACTGTAGCTGATCCCTTCATCATGGTGTAGATGGGCCAGGAACTCCAGTACATTGGTGGCTGTGGCTGTTGCATACGTTGTTCTTGTTTCCTGGCAGTACTTCTCCCATTTTTTGATGCTGGTTAGGTACTGCCTCTTGGTGGATGTTCGAAGGGATGCTGACATGGTGGTGATGGTTTGTTCGGACAGTCCCAGTTCTAGGTAAGGTCTGTTCAAAACCTGCAACCCAGGAGATTGATTTTCTCATGGCATGGGTGGCTTATGCCTGATACTGGTTGAGTTAATAATCCTGGATCACTGGGAAAAACCATTGGTGATTCAACCACCATGTCATGCAGGACTGGGAACCATGGCTGTGTAGGCCAGTCGGGCACCATCAAAATACCTGAAGCAGAGTCCATCTGTATTTTGCGAAGTACCCGACTGATGAGGCAGAAGGGAGGGAAAGCATAGAAGAAGAAATTTCCCCAATCCAGCGTGAAAGCATCTACCGCTGCTGCCTCTGGGTCTGGTTCCCATGCGACATACATAGGTACCTGGTGATTTAGCCTTGATGCAAATAAATCAATATCTGGCATTCCATATTGCTTAATAACTTTCGCAAATACTTTAGGGTTTAACATCCATTCGATGTTATCATTGAATTTGCGTGACCTGGTGTCGGCCACCGTGTTTAGCTTACCTGGTAGGTAAGTAGCTGATAGCCAAATATGTCTTTCGACACACCAATGCCAAATTATATTGACCAATTTGTCGCATGATAATGATTTTATGCCGCCCATATGGTTAATGTAAGCCACCACCGTAGTATTATCAATTTGTAACCGAACATGCAAGTGCCGCATATTAGATACATATGCTTTTAAACCATAAAAGGCGCCCAACATCTCTAAATAGTTAATGCCCAGTGTGAGTAGTAATGATGACTCTATGTTAGTCCATCTCCCACCTGTGCTAGATATGGAGTTAGTCGCTCCCCAGCCTTGAGCACTGGCATCCGTTTGAATAACTAAAGTAGGGTTAGTGATAATGATAGGGCTGAAACTATGCCAAATGTTTTCTGCCCACCACTGTAGCTCTGATATTGCTGCAGTGGGTAATTTCATGATACGATCATAGTGACCTTTATGTCGTTTTAGTGCCTGCACCTTTGCTCTTTGTAAATTTTGATAGTGCAAAGGTCCGAATTGTGTAGCCGGAAATGCTGCTACCATTTTCCCAATTATTCTTGCTACTTGTCGGATAGTTGGTCGCTCGTTGACCATTAGATTGTTGCATGACTGTGCTAATTCAACCATTTTTGCCTTTGGCAAGGTAACAGTCATATGGACTGAGTTAATTGTGAATCCCAGGTAGTCCATGATAGTGGATGGCTTCAATTTAGATTTATCTGGATGTAGGACAAACCCCAGAGTTTCCAGGAGCTGTTTTGTGGCTGATACTGCTGCCACAGCCAATTCCATCGTTTTCCCTACTATCAGAATATCATCCAGATATGCCATGACAATATGTTTTTGTTTTCTTAGTATTGCCATGGCTGGTTTCAATATTTTAGTAAATAGTCTTGGGGCTGAAGTTAGACCATGAGGCAATGCTTTATATTGCCATTGCTGCCCCATCCAGATAAATTTTAGGTATCTGCGATGATCCTTGTGTATGGGTACTATCCCATGCTGTTTTGAACAAGTGTAATCTCCCTCCTGTTAGTAAAGCACCCTTACTCTCTATATGCTGGCAGGAACCAGACCCACCTACCTCCAGGGTTATTGTCGTTTGTTCTGTTTCCTTGTGTTCGTGAAGATTTTTCTTGTCTGACGTGTTGGCGATGTTGGGGGTTGGCGCATTTTCCATGGGGTCCGCTCTGGGCCCTGATCTAAAAAAGATCTTTGGGGATAAAATGCGGTCCTTGAGCTTTCACCAGTCCCATATTGAGGACGTCGACTGGTGGATGCCGTGGGGTGCTGCCGCTTGGGTATTGTAAGTCTTGGTTTGCTCGTCCCGGGGCCTGCCCTCATGAGGTTGAAAGTTTTTGATGCCTCTTCCATGTCCTTCAACTTTTTGTTGAGGTCCGTCCCGAATAACAGAGCGTCCGTCTCTGCGGCTGGGGTTTTACACAAGCCAGCAAACTTGGGATTGAGGGCAGGTCTTATAATTTCCCGCCGGAAGTTGTTAATTTCGTACTGCGTGTTGCACATTAATGCCAGTACATCCTGCTGGCAGGTATCCATCTCCGTGTCTTCCACAGAACGAGCAAAGGCTGTGATGGCCGACGTCATGAGCCTTAGGATCCGCTGTAGCTTAACTTCATAGTTGTGCATGTGTGCCCCCACGTGCCCCCAGATTTGGCTGTTTACAGTCAGCACTCTGAGGGCCTCACAGTTCTCTGGTGTTTTGTAGAGATCCATTGCCTCAGAGAGCACCTTGTCCTGCAAGGGCTTATTTGAAAGCTGATTAATGCTGGCCGCTAATTTCGGTTCCAGCGGTCTTCCAGCACGTGGGGTTGCTACATAGCGGTCCACCACACCCAGCAGCTCTTCCTGCTCCTGCACCTCCTGCATACTCCCGATCTCGTCCGCCAACCCCTGTTGCAGACCAGCCCAGTCCTGGTCACCAATGCTAGCCTCCAGTAATGAGGGAGCAGAGGGCAGTGTACAGAACACTGTGGAGGGGGTGCCTGACCTCCCTCCGCGAGAGCGCTTTTCCTGCACTCGCTGGAGTACTTGCTCCAAGAGCCATTCCATGTGGCTCATGCGGCTGTGTCTCCTCCGTTTAGGTGGAGACGTGTCCCCGTCCGACGAGTCGGAAACCACCGGCCGGTTGGTTTTACTGGCGGATTTTTTCCCAGTCCGCTGTTCAGGCATTAGCGGGACTGGGCTTGGCACGGTGTCAGGGATGGTGGACCGCTCTACGAGCGGTCCCGCCGCCTGTTGCTGTCCCCCTGAGATTGAACGCTCCTCTGGTGGAGTTTTGCGGGGGGCAGTTCTCTTTGAGAGTTTTTTCCTCAGTGTACTCATCTCTGTAAAATAGAAAGAACACACACAACTCTCCTCTCCATTAGTTTCCACCTTCAGTGTACTTACCTAACGGTCCGTTTTTTAAACCTGCAGCTGGAGAGCCTGACTCCAGCTGCCGCCGCTTGTTGCACTGCTGGCGTAATGCCGCGCTTGCACGCTGAGCGGGTTCTTCACATAGTCACTCACGTGACTCCGAAGTAAAATCAGAAATTTACATAAGCTATGATGAACCACCAGAAATAGTGGAAAATAGACTTGTAGTATAGAAACAGGCCCTTCAGCCCAACATCCATGCTGACCAATATGCCCTTCTAAGATAGCCCATTTACATGCATCTGCCCAATATCGCTTCAATCTTCTTTGTCCATGGATCCATGCCTTTGAACTGTTGCTGTTGTACTGGCACCAACCACGTGCTCTGGCAACTTGTTCCATATACACAGCCTCTGTGTGAAGAAGTTGCCTTTCAGGTCTTTATTAAATCTTTCCTCTTGCACTATAAACCTATATCTTTTAGTTTTGATACCCATTCCTTGAAAAAAACAAACAAAACAGGTGCATTCATCTTATCCAAGTCCTTTACGAACATATACACTTCTATAAAGTAAACTATCAGTTCTGGGATTAAAGACCAAGCCTGCCGAACTTCTCCCTATATCTCAGGCCCTTGAGTCTGGGCAACATTCTTGTAAATCTTATGGGCCTGTCCCACTTACGCGACTTTTTCGGCGACTGCCAGCACGTGTCATAGGTCGTTGCAGGTTGCCGAAAAATGTCAACATGTTGAATATCCAGCGGCGACCAAAACAAGGTACGACTCTTTGGGCGACTTCTCACGACCATACAGGCTTCACCCCGTGACATGTCGCCAGGGTGTCGCCTGTATGGTCATGAGTGGTCTCCTCAGTCGCCCAAGGAATTGTAGCGTCTTTCTAGTTACCGCTGGATTTTCAACATGTTGAACATTTTCGGCGACCTGCAACGACCTATGACGGGTGCCAGTAGTCACCGAAAAAGTTGTGTAAGCGGATCAGGCCCTTAAGACACAAGAAACTGAAGATGCTGTTTTTTTTTAAAACACAAAGTGCTATAGTAACTCTATGGCAGCCACGTGCCGTGAGTAATTACTCAGGGTAGGCACTGGGGAGTCAGTCGACTTTTAAAAATCGTGCGATCCGTGCATGCACAGAAAAAAAAGGTAAAAACCACGCATGCGCAGAAAATCGTAAAAACCCGCGCCTACGCGGATCGGTCCTGTAGGCAATCAGTCGACTTTAAAAAATCTTAAACACAGCGCTTGCGCAGCGCTCAGTCCACGGTGCTAAGGGAGAATTTCAGCTGCCTTTATTACCCATTGTAAGTGAAGGCTTGAAGCAGCGTCCACGGCTCGTGAGTTGTCCATATTTACGGGTATTACACGTACTGCGGATGAAAGGCACGGGAGAATTATGCCTACCTAAGATCGATTATTAAAATAATAACCATTTAATAATAAATACTGAATTTAGTAAATGAATTGGGAATCTTTACTATTTATATTTAATAATTACCTTTTTATAATTTTAGTCAGGGTAGGCACTGCCTACCTTGTCTACCCTGACGGCACGTGCCCGCTCTGCGGGTCAGGCAGCATCTCTGGAGAACATGTGTAGGTGACATTTCAGAATGGGACCTTCTTCAATCTGTTTGTAGTAGGGGGAATGCTGGAAGAGAGGTGGATGGGAGAAAGTCTGGCAAATGTAGGTGGATCCCCTTCCACCTATCTTCCTTACTCTGGCTTCACAATTCAAGCCTCTTCTATTCTTATCTCATACTTTTTTCTTTGCATCTCTAGCCTTTGTCCAACCATCTGCTAATTAAATTCCCCATCACCCGAATCCACCTATTACTTCCCAGACTTTGTCCTGTCCCCACCTCTCTTCCCCTCCCCCCTCCTCCCACCCCCCACTGCAATCTGCCTTAAGAATGGTCTTGACCCAAAATGTCTCCTATCCATGTTCTCCAAAGATGCTGCCTGACTTGCTAGGTTATTCACCACTTTGTGTTCTTTGCACCATTACCAACTTAATGACATCCTTCCCGCAGCAGGGTAACCAAAACTGTACACGATAAACCAGGTGTGGCCTCACCATTGTCTAGTACAACAATAACATAACAAAAATGTGTGAATATAGCAATCATTGAGCCTGTTCAGTATCATAAATACAGAAACATAGAGACAATAGGGACAGTAGGTAACAAAAATAAATAAAAAAACATACAGTGGCAGTAAGATTCCTTCAAAAACGGTGAAAAAAATATTTGCCAGCTCCTAATTAATCCTTCAACTGTTTCTGTCTGGTAAATGTTCAGTATATATTATTACACACAATTGCACAAGCTGCATAATTGAGTGAAGTTTCCAAGAAACCAAATTCCTCCGTTGAATGATAAAATTCTTTCAATTACGGAAGCATTTCAGCAAACTTTTCATGCATTAATAACAAAACACCATATCTTCAATTTCCTTCCAGAGGAAAGGGAGAAAATGTTATGCTGCAGTAATTACCAGTGTGGCTCATGTGGCAAATGAAGATAGAATTGCACATTGGAGATATGGGAAGTCCTCTCAGAGATTGGATGGAAAGTATGTTGATGGGGCAGAGAGGAAAGAGCTTTGGTTGACAGCTGTCTGAATTGTACTCGGCCTGTCATTGACGACTCAAGATGGAAATTTCTGCATTCACTGAAATTCTCACTTTGAAAAGAATCAGCCTTTATTTTAGAACTTGATCTTAAAATAGCGTGACTAATTTGTACAAATTTTATTTCATAAAAATGTGGCAGTTATCACTTACAACGATGATTAGAGCATTCAAGCCAATCCAACGAGTGATTTTCAATACCACCAACATGTGAGTCATGTGAGCTTTATAGCCTAGACATTTCATTCTGCTTCTGTCATGATTGTCACAAATAATATTTATAGTCGTACATGAGAATGCATCAGAGTGTAAAAAAAAATCCCCCCATCCAAGCCATCTGAATTCCTTTGAGCTTTTGAATCCTTCAAGGATCTATCTTGGAGAGTCAAATGCAACGAAATTTCGTTCAAGGTGCACTGTGTCTAGGTGTATATCTGAATGACAATAAAGTTTTCATTCATTCATTCATTCATCTGCTGAGTGAGCTAATTTACAGATATTTCAATGGCTTAGAAGCAACAATTTTTCTGTTTTTCCACACCTAGTGGTATGCACACAGAGGGTAAATCTGACTGAGAAACTAAGGGCGCAGCTGAAATAAGCAGAGGTGATACATTTCAAAGCCAGTGGAGAATTTCCATGATTTCCACTTCTGGCAACATTTCCTTCATCATCTTAGCCTGGAATTGGATCTTACATTGCAATGACCATCTTATTTAATAAAGCTTCTGCTGCATCGACATGGGAACTGCAAGGAGTATTAAAGTATGAAAAAAATTCTGACCTTTGGTCAGACCTCTGTTCAGTCATAAAATCACCACAGCATTCTGCCTCTTGGTCCCATGACTGCCCTTGGAAAAAAGTCAACCAATTAATTACATTCCCTATCTCTTTCTCTAGAGCATTGCATTTTTCTTTCCTTTCCAAATATACACTCAACATAAATAGTTACTGGCACAGATATTCAGTCAAACTGTGATGTTTTCTTCAGCACTGTGCAAGGGAAGGTTGGTTATTTCTGGAACAGAGTGCAACTTTGACCATTTCTAATTCAAACCGTGCCACTCCAGAAATTGAAGCAGACTCATCCCATTGCAAAATGCAATTACAATAATGAAGATGGAGTGAATTCTATATCAAACACTTAGTTTATTCTATTTGCAGACTTGATCAGAAAATTAGGACATGTTGTTCTGATCCATGCCCATTGTTGGGCACGCCTGCAACTCTGGATTTTCATTGTGTTGTTTTCTTTGAGCAGCACAATTTTAAGCAGATGCCTGCTCAGCATGGGAAGCTTGACTCAAAAAGGTCCCCTTGGAGGTAACTTACTAACCTGCTCTTTCTACCAGTGGTATACTGCCTTACAGCACCAGAGACCGGGGTTCAATCCTGTCTACGGGTGTTGGTCTATACGGAGTGTGTACGTTCTCCCCGTGACCGCGTTGGTTTTCCCCGGGTGCTTTGATTTCCTCTCATAATCCAAAGACGTACAGGCTTGTAGGAAAATTGGCTTGGTAAAATTGTAAATTGCCCCTAGTGTGTGTTGGATAATGTTAAGGGCCTGTCCCACGAGCATGCGACTCCATGCGGCAAGCGCGACCTAAAGGGCCGGTCCCACCAGCATACGCCTGCATGCGGCAAGCTCGACCTAACCAGAAGCTGGGGCTGCGCGGAGGTCGAGTGAGTGACATGAAGTTCGAGGCGGTGAGTACGGCTGCGGGCCGGCAGGCCGTTGCCGCGCAGAGTTTTTGAACACGGTCAGTTTTTCAGAGCCCCGCGTGATGTCGGGACCAGCTCCGCACAACTCCATACGGCTCCGGCGATCGAAGTGGGACCGGCCCCGCGAGGCCGTACGGCTCAAGCGACCACGTTAGGTCGCGCTTGCCACATGCAGGCGCATGCTGGTTGGACCGGCCCTTTAGGTCGCGCTTGCCGCATGGAGTCACGTGTTCGTGGGACAAGCCGTTTAGTGTAAGGGGATTGCTGGTCGGCACGGACTTGGTGGGCCAAAGGGCCTGTTTCCTTGCTCTATCTCTAAACTAAACTAAACTAAACTAAATAGAGATGCTGCCTAACCCGCTGAGTTACTCTTGCATTTTGTGTCTACATTTGGTATAAACCAGCATCTGCAGTTTCTTCCTACACTCCTTTACACATGTTTATTTATTTCCACAGCACATTAAGTTTGTTTTTACTGGCATCTCCACAAGGAAATTGTAACTCCTTTTTTACTGTATTGAACACCCTCATAACTTTGAACATTTCTCTTAAACATGCATTTAATCTTCCCTGTTCTAAACAAGTATGATTTGAACATAGAATATAAAACAGTGCAGCATTGGAAAATTTAGAAATAAAGAAATTTCTTTGGCCCGCAATGTCTATGCCCGACATGATGCCAAGTTTAACCAATCTTTTTTCCCTGCACATGATCTATATCCCTCCTTTCCCTTATATCCACGTGTCTATCTAAGCCTCTAAAAGACCGCTATCACATCTGCTTCCAACACTATGCCAGCATTGTATTCCAGGCACCCACCAATGGTGAAAAAATCTGTCCCAAACCTTCCCCCTTTGATCTTAAAGTTATGTCTTTGGTTCTGACTATGAACCCTTTCTATGGCTCGCATAATTTTATATACTTCTATAAGGTCTTCCCTCAACCTCCAATATTTCAGGGAAAACAATCAACCTCTCCTCAGAACGAATATACTCTAATCCATGCAGCATTCTGGTAAACCTCTTCTGCACCCTTTCCAAAGCCTGCACATCCTTCCTGTTGTGGGGCGACCAGAAATGCACACAGAACACCAAAATCAAAAATCTAACCAAAATCTTATACAGCTACATCGTGATTTCCTGATTTTTATACTCAATGCCCTAATGAATGAAGGCAAGTGGCCCATTTTGCTGTTTTTTTTACCATTCTCGCTACTTGAGTTGACACTTTCAGCGAGCTATGAACTTGGATCCCTCTACATCAATGTTTTCCATTCTACAACACAGAAGGAACTTTGGTCCTTCAAGTCCATGCCAGTTCAACCAGTGATATGTTTGCTAACAAATTGGCATTACATTTCAGGTCAAGTTTCAGACGTAGTATTAACTCCAGGTGTCTTGTAAAGTTTTATAATGCAAGAGGGATTGGATATGTTGATGAGGTGATTTTGGTTGCTTTATAGAGGTATTTGCTGGAAAATTGTAAGTTAATTTTCATTCAGCACAAACTCTTCCACCTGTTAGCAGGACACAAACTGACACTATATTCTCTGTGTTATTATTCTCTGTCCTATTAAATATATTCTCAGCCATCCACTTCAGCCATCCACTCCTCCCTCCAATTCCCCACAGCTAATGGATCACTCGGTAGTATTTTATAGTTGTTCCATGGTAGAATACGACAAGATGATGAATGGGATTGAAGATACAACTGATGCTGAGAGAGGTTGTGATGTTTAGTGCAGAAGATTGACAAATCTATGGCTAGGCTAGATTTCACCTTCCTTCCCTTCATCTCCCTTGTTATTAGAATCATCATTCACATGTTCATTATCATGCCAATAGACGTCATTGCACTCCAGTGAAAAGCTGAAAGAGCTGACTCAAACAACACTTCTGACTTTCAACAGTGTAACTAATTTACTATTGGAGTAAATGCTATGCGGACTGTCTCTGGCAAACTCTGGACCGACAAAATCAACTTTCCCAATATTTAAAAGCTGAAATGGTTTTGCTTTGTAATTAAAGTACAAATGAGTGACGTTGAGGTACACAACAGCAGATGTGTCTGATTGTTAGCAAATTCACCTAATGGTCATACCCAAGAATGTCAATTGTAGCGAAATCTTAGGGATTGTAACACCCAGTCCTACTAATCAATCATTGCTGTGTATTTATAAAGAGAATAAATATTTTATTTGACTTAAGACTTTAGAGATACAGCACAGAAACAGGCTCTTTGGCCCACTGAGTCTGCGCTGACTAGAGATCACCCTGTACACTATCCCACATACTGGGGACAAATGACTATTTTTTACCGAAGCCAATTAATCTATAAACCTTTACATCTTTGGAGTGCGGGAGGAAGCCGGAGCACCCGGAGAAAACCCACGCGGTCACAGGGAGAACGTACAAACTCCGGTAGTCAGGTTTGAACACGGGTCTGAACACTGCCGCATGCCACTGTGCCACCTAAGACAATAAGTATTTTATTTGTTGATAGAATTCCTGACACTAACTCAGAAAGTTCAAGCCTTCTTGCTCAATACAGCGTGCAGGCACCCTCATGGATCCATTACTGGATTGGCTGCTTAAGGTGTTCTCATTTGGATTGCTGGACATCCCGTTTAAAGTTCACCCTGGCTGCAGATAGCAGGGAAGGCTTATAAGAGCAGAGAATGACTGCAGCAATGACAAGAATAAGGATCACAGTGCAGGTATTACATATTATCTTGATGTAAGCAAATGACAAGGGAAGCTCTTTGGCAAGGGTATGGCTATCAGTTTAGAGGTTGAGATGTTATGTTATGATTGTACAATACGTTGGTGAGGCCACATTTGGAATATTGTGTTATGGTGGAACAATGCCATTAAGCTGGAAAGAGTGCAGAGAAGATTTATGAGGATGTTGCCAGGACCTGAGGGCAGGTTGGGCAGGTTGGGGCTTTAGTCGTTAAAGGGCAGAAGGCTGAGGGTTGATCTTATGGAGGTGTATAAAATCATGAGGGGAATAGATATGGTGAACACACGGAGACTTTTACCCAGAGTAGGGGAGTCAAGACCAGAGGACATAGGTTTAAGTGAGAGGGAAAGATTTAATAGGAACTTGAGGGGAAACCTTTTCACACAGAGAGTGGTGGGTGCATGGAATGAGCTGCCAGAGTAAATATTTGAGGCAGGTACAATAACAACGTTTAATAGATATTGGGACAGATATATGGGCAGGAAAGATTTAGAAGGTTATGAGTCAAATGCAGGGAAATGGGGCTTATTTAGGGGGCATCTTGGTTGGCAAGGATGAGTTGGCTCAAAGGGCCTGTTTCTGCACTCTGTGACTATGATTCCAATCACTTACCTAAGAATTTGTGTTTTGGTACCAAGCAGTATAATGTTTAGACCATAGTGGGTTGAGAAAGAGGTGGTGGTCCACTGCTCAAGTCAAATCCTAGACAGTAGATGAAGCCATAGTAAATCTCACAATTCAAATGTATCAATATTCTTCACCGTGTTCCTATCTGACATTAGGCTGCAAAGGATAATATTCTGCTCCATCTGATTGTTGGTTTCAGTATGGCAAAAAAAAAAAGACTTGTGGCTCAGACATAGGCAATGCCAGATATGCAGCATTGGCTGACAGACATAAATACCTGGGATTAGGCAAGAACTGCAGATACCAGTTTAAATCGAAGGTAGACACAAAATGCTGGAGTAACTCAAAGGGACAGGCAGCATCTCTGGAGAGAAGGAATGGGTGACGTTTCGGGTCGAGACCCTTATTCAGACTTAATGTCTGACAGATGTCCGGGCTTGTAGGTGAATTGGCCGTCTGTAAAATGCCTCACGTGTGTAGGGGAGTGGATGCGAAAGTGAGATAACATAGAACTAGTGTGAATGGGTGATCGACAGCCATTGGAGATTCGGTGGGCCAAAGGGGCTGTTTCCATGTTGTATCTTGAAATAAAACATAAACAAGCTACCAATATTTGAACAGGTTAGCTGGTGAAGTTTCATGACTTTCTTTAGCCCAGTTTAGACCACTGATGTCTTGCTGCAGTTTGATGCCAACACATGGTCATAAGATCATAAGGAATAGGAGTAGAATTAGGCCATTCAGCCCATCAAGTCTACATTCAATCATGGCTGATCTATCTCTCCCTCCTAACCCCATTCTCCTGCCTTCTCCCTATAACCTCTGTCACATGTATGGTGAATGTCTGATGTGGGTAAGGCCAGGGATGGAGTAGGGGGGGATGTTGTTGAGGGATGAGTGGGGAGATTTACAGTGGAGGTTTCTGATACTATTCCATGAGAAAGTGCACTCATCACCCATCAGCAACCCTGCAGAATGGACCAGATTGCAGTGTTCATACTGCTGAACTGATTCACCGTGGGTGGAGTGATTTCATTGTCACTATGACCTCCACACACCAGCAATAAGGATTCGTGAGCAGGAATTGCACCAGAGATTTGTGAATGCAATTTTTTTTCCGTTGATTTTAAACGCCTAAGTAAAACAGGGTTAGTATATTCAATGTGTAGGAAGGAACTGCCAATGCTGGTTTGCACTGTAGATAGACACAAAATTCTGGAGTAACTCAGCGGGACAGACAGCATCTCTGGAGAGAAGGAATGGGTGACGTTTCGGGTCGAGACCCTTCTTCAGACTTAATGAAAAAGGGTCTCGACCGAAAACGTCACCCATTCCTACCCTCCAGAGATGCTGCCTGTCCCGCTGAGTTACTCCAGCATTTTGTGTCTACCTTAGACATAAATATCTCCTCTCTATGGTATTTACATTAGAAATTTAATATGAGGGAAAATTGCAGTAATTAACTCTGCACTATTATTCCTAACTATCGCCAATGTTATGGTAGATAGCTAAAACTGATACATTGATTTTAGGTAAATAATTTTCCAGCCTTTAACACATGCAAACACAAAATTTAATACTGATAGCAATAGAAATGTAAATCACAAAGTTTATCAAATGGCTGGCCAATCTGCAATGCCAACTTTATGCCTGGCAGTTAGTTGAAAATTTACCTGTCATACGCCAGTGGATTGAATCAATACTATGATGCATTATTTTCATTTGCTTTTCATTCTGGCATCATTATGAAATCTAATGATAAAATAGATTAATATAATGAATCAATCCAATAATAAGATGGATCGGTGCAATTAACAAAGCTCATCACAATGGAGATAATGACCAATAAATCTATTGATAAAACTGGCAAACTGATCCATTCCTTGTAAAATTTCATGTTGTTTGAATTAGTATCAAGATGATATGAATACTTGAAAAAAGTGTTTGTCCAAATAATTCTGTTTTGTTTACCAATGCTGGGCACCACTGTATGAATTCTATTAAAATAGATCCTTGCATAATATGCCATTTGTTTAAATGACACACAGCTCTCCTGTCTCTTCCCAATCGACTAATAGACACCCCAACTCTGACCCCATTCCCTCAAATAAACATTAATAAGCTTGACATAGACTTTTCCTTGAACATCAGTGCAAACAAATGACATCTGCTATTGAATGATATAGGATACTTCAGGGGTGCTCAGTTTCCCCAAAATAATGAATAGCTTTCCAAAAATAATATTAACTGAAAAATTAACACACATCTTTAACATGATAAAGGATCCGACAGATACACCATCTGTACAGTCCTACAGGGACCTGGTGATGCAGTCTGTTGGAACACTATACCTCCACCCTGAGACCAAGTATTGAATGCAAACGGTCTGAAGCTCTCCTCTCTATGCTGTCTGTTGAACTCCCATGTTCCCAGTTATCAATCAGCAGAAGTAATTCATTTTTATGTTTTCAAGGCTTGAACATTTTTTGGAAAAATACAAAGATTCTTGGAATAAAATCTCCAAGCTACTGGCACAAACCCATGACAATAACATGGAATTATACTTGTTCTATCAATATAAACCAAGGGATCTGTTTGGAAGCTGGAGGAATCTGAAAGTAATCCACAAAAGCACTCTAAACACTATAATAAAACTAAGATTTACCAAACCTACTTTGTGTAGGACAGACCTCCTAGTATTTCCAATCCAACCATGAAACTTTTTGTTTTTTCTGTGTTGGCTCAAAACATACTGCTTGTTTGCCAGCAGTTCCAAATTTGATGGGGGCTAATAATTTGCAATCATGCTACTCTTAAACTACAGGACAAAGCAGCCTATTTGATTTGCAGCCAATCCACCATCCCATTTCATTCCCTCCACCACTGCTGCACAGTAGATGTAGTTTGTACCATCAACAAAATGCACTACAGTTCTTTGGCTAAAACCTCACAAACCACCGAAGAAGGCAAGACATTAGGGACACGTGCATGCAGATTCTCTTCCGATTCACACTTCATCCAGAGTTGGGAATGTGTACCATTCCTTCATCATCACTGATTTCAAATCCTGGAATCCACTATCCAAATGCACTGCATGAGTACCAACTGCAGGAGTTTTAAGGTGGCTCATATCACCTTCTCAAAGGCAATTAGAGATGGGCATTGTATGCTAGTCTTGCCAGTGACACCACAATGCCCCAAAATGAATAGATAATAAATAGGGTGCTCTACTTAAATAGGTTGAACACCATCGTACCTGGAACATATGTTGAGCTCAGAAACATAAAGATTTTTACTGCAACATGCAATTGTATAAAGAAATTTAAAAAAGTCAGATATAAGATATTTATCTTTAACTGGCATTTTATATTACATAACTGTCAATGTTATTTTCAATGCCCATGAACATGGGTGATCATTTATTTAATTCTATTTCACCTTATGACAATGTGTGTAGAATCTAACATTGCTGATGTGACTGGAATGCAATATCCCTTTGTATTCTAGTTTAGTGAGTATTATGACAATAGTGTCAGAAATAGTAATGTACTCAAATTTATACCGATAGATCAATTGTTAAAGATAACGAACATGGGGAAGAAATCGGCATGAGTTCACAGAGGTCTCTGGCTGTTACTTTATTTCTGACAGATTCCGACTTGCCTAATAAGTGAGCAACTCCACTCACTCACGCAAAATATCAACATGGCAGCTGTTGTCAAGAGTCCCATGAACATTGTGGCCAAGGAACTGCAGATGCTGGTTTACAAAAAAAGAACACAAAGTGTTGGAATAACTCAGCGGGTCATTCAGCATCTGTGGAGAACATGGATGGATGATGTTTCGGAGTGGGACCTCTCTTCAAACTGATTGTGGTGGGGTGCAGGGGAGGGGTTGAAAGCTGGAAGAGAGGAACGGCAGGACAAAGCCTGGTGAGTGATAGGTGGATACAGGTGTGGGGGAGGGGGGGTGATTGATAGACAGATGGTCGGACAAAGGCCAGAGATGACGAGACTAAAGATGTGAGATAAGTATAGAAGAGTTTGGAATTGTGAAGCCAGAGGAAAGAATGTAAGTGGAAGAAGAGGAGGAGGGGAGAAATGATGCATCCAGATGGTGCACAGGAAAGAGGTGGTGGAGGGTTTTAATGTTACCTAAATTGGCAAATTCAGTATTCATATCATTGGGTTGTATGCTACCAAAGCATAATATGGTTAGCTGTTCCTCCACTTAGCGTGTTCAATGGTTCCTTTATTCAATAAAGGTTCAATAAAGAAACAATTGGCTAATCATCTACCTATTCAATGTGGTCTCACTCTGGCAATGGATGAGGCCCAGAATGGAAAGGTCAGTATGGGAATGGGAAGAAAAGTTAAAATGGTTAGCATCCAGAAGGCCTTGGCTGATCGAGTGCAAGTGTTCGGCAATATGGTCGCCAAGTCTACGCATGGTCTCACCGACGTGCAGGAGGCCACATGATGTGTAGGCGTTCTGCCAAGGCCTGCTGGATCTTCCAGTTGCTAACCATTCTAACTATGCTTCCCATTCTCATACTAACTGTTTTTGTCCTGGGCCTGTATGATACTCCATACCATGGAGTATGATACTTGCCCATGGAGTATGATACTCCAACTGAGGCCTGATGGATTGACATACAAGGCTGTCTCATGAGTACTTTGATATTATTTCTATTCCTCCACAAACACAAGTAATCTGTTTGCTTTTTAATTTACCTTATCCACTAACTCTGTGGTCTTTTAAAATTTCTGTATGTGCACTCTTCATATATGGCCTGGCCTTTCCACTAATTTGGAATCATAGTCATACATTACTGAAACAAGCCCTTAGGCCCAACTCATCCATGCCGATCAAGATGCTCAGCTAAGATAATCCCATTTACATGTGATTGACCCATATCCCTCTCAACCTTTTCTATCGATGTACCTGTCCAAATGTCTTTTAAATTATATGATTGTACCTGCCTCAACCACTTCCTCTTGCATCTCATTCCATATACATGCCACCCTCCGTGTGACTTATTGGAAATTAACTTATGGAAATGAGTGGGACTCTGAAGCAGAACATTTAATCTTAGAAAAATATGAAATAAAAGAAGTTTCTTAGTAAATAAAGTTTAATTCAGTTTTCCCACACTGAGAGCTGTCAGACAGCTGTGTTCTTCCACTGACCTCATTAATTAGACATTGTTCTCATTGGTGGGTGAGTGTGTAACAACATAATGAGAGCTCTGTAGGTGTTTCCACTCACCACATACTCTTTGCTCCACTCAGTAAAATACATTTTGTGAAAGGTGGTGGAAGTGAGAAAAATATGTTATAAATAAAATACATTTTTGAAACCATATAATGGCAGACCATTGTTTTAAATAAATGGCTCAGTGAAACACCCGTGCTCATTTTTCCACATTAATCATTTTTAATAAATCAAAAGTTCTGATGAAGGCTCTCCTGCTGAAATATTAATCCTATTTCACTCTCCAATTATGCTACCTGATGTGTTGAGTAATTCACAATTTTTTTCTTTTTAAATCCAAATAATTGTTGGTCTGACGTATTTCACAGAGTTATGTGATTACAAATGGCTTTATGTAAAGTAAATCAAGTATGGCAGATATTTTAGAGTTCTTCAAAGATGTAAGAAGCAGAATCGATTACAGGGAACATGAGCTTCAGTATACATGGATTTTCAGAAGACGTTTGAACAGGTATCACATAAAAGACAGATGTATAAGATAGTATTTGGGTAAATGTTTTAGCATAACACAGTGAAGGCAAAGATTCAGAATCTCGAAAACATGTTTTTGAGATTGAAATGATTTAATTCCCGTTCACACTAGTTCTATGTTATCAGGCACGTGGAAGGATGTGAGGGGAAACCGGAGCACCCGGAGGAAACCCTCATAGTCACAGGGAGAATGTGCAACTCCACACAGACAGCACCTGAAGCCAGGATCAAACCTGGGTCTCTGGCACTGTGAGACATGACAAGTGGAGTGCCCCAAATATCAATTCTTGACCATCACCTATTATGATTCAACGAAAGCATTTGTGTAAACCTAAAGAAGTTGGGGGTTTATCATTACCTAACTTTATGTATTACTACTGGGCAGTGCATATTAAGAACATAATGTACTGGTTGGATAGTTCCACTCAGCAGTTGGAGTGGATAAGAATGGAGAAAGAGGAGTGCTATCCGCACGATATAGGAACGATCTTGCTCTCACCGATAAAATTGAATAGTATAATATATAAGAAGAACCCAATTATTCACAATACAATAAGAATTTGGAAACAAATAAAAGTATCCTTGAAATTAAATAATCTATCAGTACTAACCCCACTATTGAACAACCCCGCATTCAAACCATCTCTCATCGACAAAACATATCAACAATGGGATAGACTGGGGATTAGGAAAGTAATGGATATGTATGATTTGGGCAAACTGTTATAATTTCAACATTTAAAATTTAAATTTAAACTGAAGGATAATCAATATTTTAAATATATACAGATATGTGACTTTATGAAGAAATATACACATAGATTTCAAACTATATTTTTAGACCCTTTAGAAGAAGCAGTGAATATTAAGGCTGATTCACAAAAACTAATATCATACTTTTATAATAATATATTAAATAGAGAATTACCCTCAACAGAAGCACTAAGAGAAGATTGGGAACATGAGCTAATGATAAAGATCTCGAAGGATAGATGGGAAAAGTATCTGATGAACACACATAATTGTTCTATTAATGCAAGACATAATTTAATTCAATTCAAATTATTACATAGACTATATTATTCAAAAACGAGGTTGAATAAATTTTATCCAAACGTCTCTCCCAGATGCGATAAATGTTTGTTTCAAAACGCTAATATAACACATTCATTTGTAGGATGTACAAAGTTGAATAAATTTTGGAGCGATATATTTGATATATTTACAAAGCTTTTCAAGTCAAGAATAGAACCTAAAACGGAATGGATTATATTTGGAATAATTAATAGTAGAAGATATCAATTTAAATAAAGACCAAAACGTTTTTTTAATTATGGGTTAATAATTGGAAAGAAATTGATACTTAAATTTTGGAAAAATACAACCATACCAACTGTTAAAATGTGGATTAGGAATATGATGGACATAGCACGCCTTGAAGAAATGAGACTCTGACTAATAGATAAATATGACCAATTCTTAAGGAGTTGGTATCCATTCATCGACTTTTTGGAATCATGTGATGCAGCGGTACTGTAAAGATTGCTGATTTCAGTTCATGCCGTGGATAGATCTACATCTCCGAATACAGATTTGAAAATTTCTCTTTTAAGGGGCCTTCTCTCCTATTTCTACTTTCCACTTTTTCTTTTTTTTATATACACACTTCACCTTTTTCTATTCTCTACCATCTATTTTTCCTCTTTTTCCCCTTTCTATTGTTTTCTTTTTCTTGTCTTGCTTACTTCCTTCTCAAAACATAAAACTAGAGGTTGTACATAGAATGGATTACGGTATGACATAGTTGGCACCTAAAATTAGGTTCCACTGTACTGTTTTGTACTGTATTAACCTCTAATAAAATAAACAACAACAAAAAAACCAAAAAAAAAAACCTATTATGATTTATCTTAATGACCTGGAGGAGGTGACAGTGTATAAGGTATTCAAGATGGCCAATGACACAAAAATTGGTGGGAAGGCATATTGCAATGAAGATAATTTGATGCTGTAACAGGCAATAACTAGGTTATAGAGAGGGTGAATTTGCAGGTGACAAATGGAGTTTAATGTCGGAAAGTGTGTGGTTAAGCACTTTGATCAGAGGAGTCTACAACCAGATCATTTATTGAAATGAAAAAGATTGCAAATGAGTGATGTACAGAAGGATCCAGCTGTTCTTGTGCCATAGTTCAAGAAGGCAACTCACCAGCACCTTTTCAAGGGCAACTTAAAATGGGCAATTAAATGCTGGCTTAAATGAATAAAACAAAAATTGCAAGAAGTTAGCAGTCAGGTGCAGCAAGTGGTTAGAAAGGCAAATGAAATATTGGCTTTTATTGCAAAAGGATTGGAGTTTAAAAAAAGGGAAGTGTTGTTACACTTGTACAGGTTGTTCATCAGGTCACATCTGGAGTACTGACCATAGTTTAGCTCCCCATATTTTGGAAAGGTAGTCCAAACCAAAAGACTCATTGTACTAGTTCCTGGGCTGAGCAGATTGTCTCAGCACAAATGGATAAAGAAATGTAATCTATATTCTGCGGAGATTAGAAGAATGAGGGGTGATCCTATTGAAACATACAGGATCCTAAGGAAGCAAGACATAGTAAACATTGAGATGCTACCATTTGTGGGAGAATCCTGAAAAAGGAAACATGATTGCAAAGTTAGAGGGTTAAGGTGCTTAACAATGTTTTCTTACAGGGGTTTATGAACCTCTAGAAATCTCTGCCCTGGAAGGTCGTTGAGGTTAGATCATTGGAGGTCTTTAAAGAGGAAATAATATAAATTTGAAAAAAAACAAGCAATTGAGGGCTATGTGAAACTGGCAGAGAAAAAGAGATAAGGTCTGGGGAACATGAAGCATGAGCATATTGAATGGCAGGGCTGGAATGAGGTTATGTGGCTTACTGCTGCTCTTATTGCCTCCGGTTATTATGTTCTTATCTTCTTGAATATTAGTGGAAATTATGAAATGATGATCAATGTCAGAGCTTGCGGTCATAATGGTGCATGAGTCAGATGCAATGCTATCAAAGAAAATGGTATTCATGCAAACCTGAAGATTAATAAATGCATGAATCTCATACTACGAAAGCTGCTACCACAGTACATTGATAATTTGCCCAAATCCAGTGATAGGATCTGATCCTATTGTCACATGTTTCCTGCATTCTCAGTTCCTAATCTCACTTTTGGGCAATTTTGGGCTTGCTATCAAAGTTGTCCAAATGATGTTTTGCCCAATAAAAGAGGGAGAACTCATGTATGGCTCATCTTACGGTGTTTGTACATACAACTCCTTCTCGTGGGATTACACATATGATATTCTTCTCGGCCTCTGCCAATACCATTCATTCATCTAGCCTCACTGAATGATCCTTCAGTAATGTCGTCTTGGACTACTGCTGCAATGTTTTCCTTATCTATAGCACCTGTACCCAGGAAAATTAAGCTGCCAGTCCTATCCCTTCCTTAGCTGGGTATGTGTAATGGCTCTAACTTCCCAGTTGCACGTACCTATCCACACCCTAAGTTCATTTGCCTTCTCTGTCAGGTCTCTCGCACTGAAATAAATGCAATTTTATTTAACCATCATTCCTTATATTTTGTCTTATATTCTGCATGATCTGTCGATTGAACTTGCATTTATTGACTTCTGTTCCATCTGCCTCACTACTGCATTGGATCCTATCCCCCTGCCAATCTGGTTTAAATCCTTTCTTGTCACACTTGCAAAACTGTCCACCAGAAGATTGATCCACCTCAAATTCAGGTGCAACCCATCCCTCTTGTACAGGTCACCTTCGCTCAGAAGAGATCCAATGGTCCAAAAATATGAATTCCTGCCCCCTGCACCAACCCCTCAGTCTAGCAATATATTTCCTATCTTCCTATTCTTCACCTCACTAGCACATGGTACTGGGAGTAATCCAGAGATTACTACCTTTGAGCTCCTGCTTTTGCCTAACTCTCTATATTCACTATGAAAGACCTTATCCTTTTTCCTTTTCCATTTTTTACAAGGTACACAATGACTTATGGGTACTCACTCTCTCCTTGTTCCATAGTTGCTCCAGGACAACCTGGACCCTGGCACGAGGGAGAAAACACAGCATCCTGGAACCCTGTTTGTAGCAATGTTACAACATTTTGAGATTTAAACAATCATGTCTGCAATTTATCCCATCAGATAAAGCATAAAAAGAAGTTTAATTTGACACCTAATTCACTTTCATATCTTCAGTATTAAAAAGGTTATGGCCATCTTCATACTCGGAAATTAGCATCTTGTTCCCTATTGCTTTTCCATTGACTTAACACAAAAGCTGTGATCGAGGACAGTCAAAAGCCCATGACTTTCTTAAAAATCAAGAGAACTGAATGAAATTTTCAGTTATTATAGTTTGACGCATTCTGAAACAAATATATAACATCTTACTTGGATGACCTGAAATTAAAACATATAATTAGTTAACTACCTAATTGTAGTTAATCACAAAATTGACCGTTGAGACGGAAATAGTAATAAACACCCAGACTGCCTTGAAAATTCAAAAATGTGATATTCTCAAAATCAGAACTTTAATACTATTGTATTATATGCTGTAAGTCCGTAACAGATGGGTAAATAAATTACAATTTCTACCAATAGACCAAGTATTTGTGGAGAAGATCAGTTGCTAGCTGGTACATTGGCATATCATAATCAGTAGCATCATCATACTCCTCAGATTGTAACCAATAAGCAACTCTGTACACCTTGTTTTTCCTCAACTTTTCAATTTTGGCATTGCAAGCTACAAGTTTTTGTTCTTCAAACCACACATGACATGCCTTTCTGCCCACTACTTTCCCATTAAGAATGTCCTGTAGATTCCATTTCTTAAGAAAATGATATTTTTTTTAAATAGCCGAAGTATCCAAATAACAAACTAATCCCATTCACACAAGAATTCACAATATAACATGATTTTTAAATCTCTGTCATGTATTTATATGCCAGATGGAAGGAATTTAATGTTTAATTCCCAAAAATTAATCTAGAAACATCCACTCAATATAATTAAAAATTTTTTTTTTTTTACACAATACATGGGACTAAAACTGATATTTAGTATAGAAATATTGACTATGGATAGACAATAACAAAAAATATAGACGATTTAGATGCTCTTATGACATGATTGTCCAATAAAAAAAGATCATCTTGCGAGTGGGTTTTTCTGGAATGCGAGTGATTGGAACGTTGCAGTTGCGGTGAATTTGTACCCCATATCGGCAAGAAAAACACTGCCGGTTCGTATGGGGCCCAAATCACATTTTCGCATGTAAAATTTGATTAAAGCCATCCCAAGAAACAAGATTATATGTAAAATAAACGACCTACATTTTGTTTTGTCCCGTTCATGCGATCCGTCACGTTGAGGGCGTTAGAAGTCGCTTTTTATTTTAATGTAATTATTAAATTGTCTCGTGATAGAAAAGAAATCGGGAACGGATCGATTTTTCTTCAACAGCTAGCATTTTAATGCCATTTTAATCCCCCCACCCCCCCCTCCCCCCCCTCAAAGGCGCCAAAGTCATGCACATGGCCAGTGGCAGAACTACAGCACCGTTGAAGGTAAGTTTTGTAACATCGCTACTGTTTGCAGTCACAGAATCTCCTGTCTATCCCCCTAATGAATGAGTCCCCTATCACAATTGCTCAGTCTGACTTCAACTTTCCCTGCTGTGCCTCTGAGTCAGGCCTGGTGCCACAGACCTAACTGCTGGTCTCCTTTGAACAGTTCACCCTGACCCCCCCTAATAATATCCAAAAGGGTATACTTGTTTTGGAGGGGAATGTACACAGATGATTCCCACATTCTCTACCTAGTACCTTTCCCTTTCCTGGTGGTCACTCATCGAGTTTTGGCCATTTTAGTTGTGAGCTCCTTGCTATAACTCCCTGGTATGACTCTGGTTTTACTAGCTGAGAATGGGAAACAAGAAGATTCTGAATCTAAATTGTCAACCAAAGACAAAGGGGGTATGTTGAACACACAGCCGGTCCTGATCCCATACTGGTCGGTGGGAGCGCTGCAAGCCGCAGCCTTGCCAGCAGCGTGTTAGTCTTTTCAACTTTTTACATTTTTTTAGTGTGTTTTAATGTATGTTTTTAATGTTTCTTTATGTGCCTTGTGTGGGGGGTGGTGTGGGGGGGTAAGGGGGAAACCGTTTCGGTCGCGTCCTCCACGGAGAGGCGACTTTTTCCATGTCACCTCCCCCGTGGCCTAACATCGATGATCGGCGCGGCTTTTCCCGGAGAAGCGCTCGGGGCTTCAGCTGCGGGCGCAGCGTGGACTCTCGTCGTTGAGCAGGCGAGCCCCCGCCCAGGATCGCCGGAGGGGAGTGCTACATTCGCTGGCCCGCGGCAGCCTGAAGCCACGGTCTGCAGAGCTCCAGCCGGCGTGGCGTCCGCAGCCTGGGATCCCTCATGGGGGACCTGGGAGTAGAAGAAGCTCCCACCGCCAAACCCGCGACCAACTTCTACCACGAGCGCGGCGTGGATTTACCATCAGGAGCGGGGTCCGTCGCCGGGGACCCCTGGAGAGGAGCTCTGACTGCTGGCCCTGCAGTCTGTGGTGCTTCTGGCTGCGGCTCAGGGGGAACTTTAAATCTTCGACCGCCAGCCTGCGGCCTACACCAACTTGAAGCCGCGGTCTCCGGTGGGGAAGAGCCGATTCTGGACTTACCTGGACTTTTACCTGTTTGCACATCTGGAGCAGCGGCTGCGGAGGGTTGAGGTCCCGACCACGCGGGAAAATGGAGGAGGACCGGCCAATTTTTGTGCCTTCCTCCACAGTGATGAATGCTATGGTGGATGTTTGTGTTAAATTTTTATTGTGTTTTTGTGCGTTCTTTTTTCATTGTACCGCTGCTGGCAAATTCATTTCACTTGCACTTTATGTGCAAGTGAGAATAAAACTGAAATATTGTTGATTTCGTCCAAGAAGAGGCAAAGGGCACAATAGCCTTTAGAGTTGGGTTCTGGAACTGATACTTCACTGCCAATAATGGCACAACACAGAGAGATTGAATATAGAAAATGACTTGCATCCCTATTGATTTATACCATGTAAAAGCTGAGCAACAACAGCAAAAGATTCTTCTACCGCCTGTCAGTGTTGATGACGGCAAACAGATTAGATAATTGCAGAGTATATTATGGAGTGGCCACTTTGAGGGCACTTTATCCAATGTTGACTCATTATTTGAAGGTTTTTTTTAAAAGGAATCCTGACCTTGCACTTGGGACTCGTACAGTTTGATTGTGCCTAATGTACAATTGTCACTGAACTGTATACAAAAAAAATCACTGTACTTAGGTATAAGTAACAATAAAGTACCATTGAGATATCAATGGATGCTAAGATTTATACAGAGAGCTTAATAATGACGTCATATTGACTTCACTTCTCTCTATGAAGTGCAAATCCTGCAAAAGAGCATTTCCATGGTGATGTGAGTTGATGTGCCATGAAGCTCACTGCACTGATAATCAGAGTAATGTTTAACAAGTGAGAGAAATACAGAGCAATGTGTGGGAGGCATACGCACAGCCAGCATTGGCAAGTACAAAATACAAATAATTCCGTAATTAGTTTATGATTATTCATGAAAAGTTTTATTCCAGTGGTTGGACAAGTCTAATGCTATAATTTGGTAGAGAGTGAAATGCAAGAGTTTGTTTCATAAAAAGCCAGATATTGCAAGTGCTAGATATCTAAAACAAAGAGACAAAATCCTGGCAACAGTTGGTATCAATTAAAAGCTTCTTACTTTAACGCTAGCCCAAATTTTCATGGAGCAAGTATCATTAGATATCTGGGGCAGGCATCTCAGAGTTATGGTTGAAAGATAGATTGACCTTGCATGAATAAGATTGTTTTGCACTTGCACTCACTGCACTGGAACATTGCGCAGGTAACCGTATTTGACTATTTGTGGCACTAGTCAAGCATCCTCAGGCTTTCGGGGGCTTTTCTACTCTGCCAGCTTTTTCCCTCTCCATTAATTTAACAGGTTTTAAACAAACAAGTTGCTGGGCAGATTGAAAGAGGGTGGCAAAAGCTGGGTGAGAAAGGGCAAGGTGTTGTGGGAAAGAAGGGGATGTGTGGGTAGATCTGGGCAAATGGAGGGACTGATGATGAGCAGGTTACTGGGAATTAGAGAATTCAATGTTCATGCCTATCCACTTCATGCGATTACTACCCACAAATGCCATCCATTGAGACCCCTCCCCACAGTTCCCAAATGCCCATCTCACCACCCTTATTTGGCCCCACACTCCATCTTCTTTTCCCATCAGTTTCATCATCCACAGCCCCTGGTTATCTCCATCAATTATGTCCCAACCTCTGACATTATCTCTACCCTTCTCACCCCAAGCTGACTCCATCTACCTACCCCCCTTTCTCACCCAGGTCTATCTAATTCATGGTAGACAAAAGTGCTGGAGAAACTCAGCGGGTGAGGCAGCATCTATGGAAAGAAAGGAAATAGGCAGTTTCGGGCCAAAACCCTTCTTCAGACTGCTTTTTGGAGGGAAGGGGGAATCAGAGAGGTTGGGGGGGGGGGGGGGGGGGGGGCAGTGAGAGAGGAGGTTGTTAAACTGTCTTCGGAGGGAGGAGGAGAACCTCGTCAAAGTAGGCATACCTTGAAGAGATTTCGCAGTGGAGTAGACAAAATGTTTAAGAAGGAACTGCAGATGCTGGAAAATTGAAGGTAGACAAAAATGCTGGAGAAATTCAACGGGTGAGGCAGAATCTATGGAGCGAAGGAAATGGGCAACGTTTCGGGCCGAAACCCTTCTTCAGACGTCCCGAAACGTTGCCTATTTCTGCAGTTCTATCTAATGCATGCCAACTCTTGCCATCCCCCCCTCCCCTACACATCCACTTACTTTATACTGGCTATCACTACTCCATTCTTTCAGTCCTTAGGAAGGATCTCAAACATTGACTGTCCATTTCTTTCAACAGATATTGCCTGACCCAGTGAATTCCACCAGCAGGTTATTTTTCACTCCAGATTCCAGCATCTGCATTCTCTTGTGTTTCCAATTTAACATGCAGTATCTCAATGGGATTTTCCACGGATATGGTGTCAGTTTTCAAAGCTGGCTGACAATGTCCAGATCGATCTACTTACTGCAATACTCGACCTCAATGCTCACTCCAACCGTGAACTATTGGAAAAATCAAAGCCACAAGGGGTTAAATTAAATAAACTGGAAAATATTGAAATGCTCAGGCATCAAGAATGTATATAGGGAGAAATGGAGCAAATATTTCAGGTGAAGGATCATCCTGAAATATTAAATTTGTTTTGTTTCTCACAGATACTCGCTGACCTTTTAATTATTGCCATAACTTTCAGCTATCAGATTAAGTTCCAGGCATCTGCAGTATTTTGCTTTAATGTTCCTGTACAAATTGAATAGCCCTCTAAACCAGGCACATGAGTTGTTATTTTCATCTACATCCATATCATTGCTTCATACGCAGGCAGTATTCTGGCTTTATGTGATTGCTATTTCCTGTCAGCATTAACCGATTCATTGTCTTAGCAATGAGAGATTAGAACCACTTAAAGGTAATTTATATTACTGAAAACAACCATGCGTCTGTTAAAGGCAACGTGCACTATGACTGTAGAAGGTGCAGGGAAGCTGTCAGGAGTTCTCCCCAATCTAAGAGACACGCAAGAAGAGCACAACATGGGAGCATTTTCTGGCACTGAAGGTTTTGACAGAAGTAGTGCAAGGCAGCAGAGATGCACTATTTCCATCAGGAGCCAGGAGGCCCTCCAAGAAGGCTGTAGTTGGAAGTAGCCATGGGATGAAATACAAGCCATAAGTACCTGGATTCAATGGATACACAGTGTGTCCAATGACCTCTCCTGTTGTCAAAGTCAGTGACAAACCCCGCCAATTATATTATTAGCCTCAGATATTGCTGAATGTGGTACACTTGTCTCTCAATAACTTCTCACAATCAGGCCATATTATTAAACCTCTTGGGCTCCAACACACATTTGGCACTTCCACAAGCCTCACCATAACATTCATAGCTTGTTGGCATTGTCAAATGCACATATGAAAGGCAAAACAGCCAAACATTTTGAAGAAACAGAGAACTGCAAATGCTGGTAAATACACAAAAGTACTGAAGGTCTGAAGAAGGGTCTTGACCCAAAGCGTCACCTATCCATGTTCTCCAGAGATGCTGTCTGATCTGCTGAGTTACTCCAGTAATTTGTGTCCAAACTATTCTCACAATCATTGTTCCCTCTCTCTCCTAGGCCAAAGTGGTGTATATTAAGTCCATGGCCGGTGCAAGACCCCCAATAATACAGGATAATCTTATCTGTGTATGTAATCCTACTTTTCAAATCCTGATGTCCTCCAACCCCACGATCTTAACTGATTTACAAACTGTGCCCCTGTCATTGTCAACACCCTAACCATGCCAATGTGTTCTTTTCCTCACTACTACAAAATGAAACTTGGCCATGTAATGTTAGACAAAACTAAATGTATATATATACACCGAGATTTAACACATAGCCACCAGCTCAGATACTCATGGTGTGAATATTTTAGAGGCTAGTTGAATGCTGGATTCTGCATGAGGTAGTGCATTTCACGAAAGACAAATGAATGAAAGTACAAACATTTCACACAATATTTTTTCCTGAGGGTCATGTAAGAGAATTGATTCCTGAATTCCCTCCGTGGGCACTGTCTTCTTACTTCTTAAACCATCTATTCGGTTTGAAAAAGGCTCACTTTATTCCAGTTTTGTTGTTGTTGTGAGGTGAGAGTAGCAGTCACAAACTCCAGTATACATGGGGCAGCGGGTGCCTGAAGAAATGCTTGGGTGTTAAGCTTGTGAGATATTGTGCTCTTCCCCTAGTTATGCAAGACTTCCCTGTGTTCCCAACACATAGATTCAAGGTTCTCAGTACTGTTCCAATATGTGTCTACTCTGAAAGCTTCCGGTAAGTGTTAGTAATTCACTTGCAAGTGTTCTTTACATTATGGGGTTCTCATGTTAAATGTGTCAGATGCTCCATTGGCACTGATATCATCTATATATTTGTTCCCCTATTTATTTTTTTCTGCCAGGCCAAAGTCTCAGGTCCAATCTGACTGTCCACAATATCTGACAATCCTTTTTGGCTTCTGACACAATATGCTCTCCTACAAAAAGAAATCACCAACTTCTATTTACCACCTATTTATTTTATTACCTATCTTTTATTCTTTTATTACCTAGCACAGCTCTTTTGCAGCTTGTAAGCTACAATAACCTTCACCATTTATTTGATGCCTCTAGACAGGCACTTCTCGCTGACACGTAAGTAATCCTCCATAACCCAAACTCAACAGCGATAAGACAGAATTCCTCCTCATAGGCTCCAAAGCCACACTCAGCAAAATCAATAACCCCACTCTCACCATCGACGGCACCACTGTCTCCCCATCTCCCCAGGCCCGCAACCTTGGCGTGATCTTTGATTCCACCCTCTCCCTTGAGCCTCACATCCGCAATGTCATTAAAACCTCCTTCTTTCATCTCCGCAACATCGCCAAACTCAGACCCTCTCTCACACCTCCCGCTGCTGAAAGACTCATCCATGCCTTCATCTCCTCCCGACTGGACTATTGCAACTCACTTCTCCTTGGCATCAGCTCCACCTACATCAACCGACTCCAACTGGTCCAGAACGCAGCCGCCCGACTCATCACCCACACCAAATCCTGGCATCACATCACTCCAGTCCTCAAAAAACTTCACTGGCTTCCCATCTCCCACCGGATCACCTACAAAATCCTGGTCCTCACCTACAAAGCCCTCCACCATCTGGCCTCCCCATATCTCACTGACCTCCTCTCCCCCTACCAACCCTCACGGTCCCTCAGATCCACATCAGCCGGTCTCCTCTCCATCCACAAGTCCAACCTCCGCAGTTTTGGGGACAGAGCCTTCTCCAGGGCAGCTCCCAGGCTCTGGAACTCCCTCCCCCAACTGATCCGCAATTCCGTGTCCCTTACCATCTTCCAGTCCCGCCTCAAGACCCATCTCTTCACCTCTGCCTATCCTTAGCCCCACGTCCCTGTCCCTTTTCATCTGTGCATTAATTGCCCCATACTGTGTTTTGTATTGAATTCTGTCTTTACTTTGTGTACTAGTCATGTCTCTACTATTTATTTCATTCCCCTTACATGTTTTTCCTCTACATGCTCAATTTTTGTAAGGTGTCCTTGAGACTCTTGAAAGGCGCCCATAAATAAAATTTATTATTATTATTATAGTTCATCCAAAATACTACTGCTCATATCCTAGCTCACAGTAAATCCCATTCATAGTTATCACCGACTACATTGCCACATATTTAAAATCTTCACCCATCACTTCAAACAATAGTATGTCGTAGTACTTTATGTGTCTTTAGCCTCTTCCAGTTCAATAACACATTAAAGATTCTGCAACCCATGCTTCTGCTGAGTCTTTCATTCTCATCGCTCCATATTTTTTGCAATATGCATAGTAATTGCTATATTTTTTACTAGGATATTCCATGTCCCATTTCAGTCAAGTAATCATATCGTATTTTTCATTTTGCCTTTTATAGGTCATAGATACACTTGTTCTTGTTCCTGTGTGTATGTTTCCTTCCTCTTTTCTTTGTTACGTTCCTTGCTGATTATGATCTATTGTCATTCCTCCCAGTTCTGTGAGAGGATTGTATCCACATGTACAACTGCCTGTTCTCTCCACAGATGCTGACTGCCCTCCTCTGAGTTTCCAGTATATTTGGAGCTAGATTTAAGTTGTGTGATTGCAGCCTCTGCTGGTCCATGGTGGCATTGCCCAACAACTTCAGTTAAACACCAGGAGCTTCGCTGCTCCCAGGACACTGTGCTGTTGAATGGCACAGTGTGATTAATGAATTCTCATGAGATATGTTGCCAATTTTCTCCACATTGTTAGGAAGTCCTCAAGTTCTGAGGAACTGATCTGGGGAGTGACCTCCCCAGTCACAGCACCTTAGTTTAATTGAAGACTGGTATATCTATTGGCCTACATATGGCCGAAGAACTCAAGCAGAGATTAAGGCAGTACACCCTCTGTAACAGAAGAAATTTGCACTGAATGACCAGGATAATGTAATTGGTACACTTTCCATGGACTGGAATCAATTCAGCAGCAACTGACATTTCTCCTTATTTAAAGATGCTTTAGACCACACTCTTTTAGTATTGAAGACTATTATTTCAGGTCATCATCCTGAACTATCGACTTTCTCTCACTATAGATACTACCTATTGAACACAATTTTTATTTTACTTTTAAACCGTCATATCAGCCATGATCACAATGACGATCAGCCATGATCACAATGAATGGCGGTGCTGGCTCGAAGGGCCGAATGGCCTCCTCCTGCACCTATTTTCTATTTATAGCTATCTGCAGATAATGGTATGTGGGAGTACACTGTTTACAGCAAGTTTTTTCAACAGAAGAATCAACCATGTTTTTGCTTACTTCTCTGTAATCCTGGTTTGTAAAGTGCCCAGGCTGCTGTTGACAGGATAAGTGAAAAATCCCCCACATAAATCTATTGTCATATGCAGCCTGGCAAAAACCGCCAATATTCACCACATGAATCTCCAATGCTGATCTTCTGAGACCTGTGAATGCCGGGCACTAAAAGCAATGCAATGGTTTCAGATTCTTAATCATTTTTCTTCACTGTCATGTCACTGTCACTGTCATGGATAATGGGTTACGCTGAAGAGTGCAGAGATCCTAGATAACAGACTGTTATTTTCCCAGAGAGCAGAGCCTGTGGAATGTGTTGCTGCAGAGACTGTTTTATTGCTCCTTCCAGAAGATTATGTGGCTACTGGGTGCTGGGGTGTGCGTGGAGGGATGCAGAGAGGGCTAAGTGGATGGAAAATATGTCAGCAAGATGGGCACAAAATGGTGGAGTATCTCAGTGGGTCAGGCAGCGCGTCTGGAGAAAAGGAATAGGTGACTTTTCGGGTTGGAACCCTTCTTCAGGCTTGAAGGCTCTTGAAGACTAATGTCTGAAGATGGGTTCTGATTCAAAATGTCACTTAAGCATTTTGTGTCTTCAGAAAAAACAGCATCAGCAGTTCCTTCCCACTCAGCACAATGGGGGATATTGCCTTACACCAACCATCAGTTTTAGTTTTCTATATATATATGAAATGTTTAAGTTTAGAAAAAGGAAACATTCAAGATTGATGCATGACTTAAGACAGTTCACTTTCAGACTCCCAACATGTTGTCGGGGCTGGTGAGTTAGTGAAGATATACTCAGCTGCTTATTGACTGAGGGCTGCTCTGACGTTGCCACCCACCCAGAAATAATTGATTAGTGTATCCATGAGCCCCCTGTTAAGGACAGATCTCACAGCTATGATTTGGAAATCCAGGTCAGCCAGAGTTGTTCTGTTAACAGCCTAAAATCAAGTTGCACTGAACTCCAGGAAGATAGGAGCTCTCACTAGGAACATGGAGTTCTCAACTTGACCCTTGTGAGATTCAAAATCAATCACAAACTCTTCAGAGACAAAATCAAAGAAACAAGTTTTCCTTTATTACATTTCTGCGCAGAAAAGGGTGTCCCTCCTCTATCATCCTCTAGAGACACACAAAAATGGAGGTTGTATCTATCTTTTTATACCTTTCTTCACTATGGTCACTACCTCATGTCTCCCCATCGAGCTTTGTCCAATCATAACATAAAGCCCACATTCCCACGAGAACGTCCAGAAACGTCTCGGAACATCTCCTGACGTCAAAGGCTTCTGCTGGAGTTTTTATCTGTTACTTCTTTATCTAGAAGTTCCCTATGTCCTGTATATTGTTACTTTCTTCGACCAGCAGTCTGGCTTCTGCTGACACCTTATTTCTTTCTAAGTTATAATTTTCAGAGTTCTAGTATAAATCAACCATCCCTATTAACCCTTCTCTCACAATCCACCATTTTTCTTTTTGCTACGCAACTCTTGATTTATACTATATCTTCCTTTTCTAGTGCTAGCAGCAGATTCTTCGCCTCCCTATCCTCCTCTCGCTAGTCATACTGTGTTCTGAAGGCCATCATGACGGTGCTGTTCTTTGTCAGGGCTGTCTCTCTCTCTCTCTCTCTCTCTCTGTATCTGGCTGTCTCTGTGTCTGTCTCTCTCTCTCGCTGTCTGTGTTTCTCAACTTGTATGTCAACCATAAAACAACATAAAAGCTGGTCATGTTTCATCAATTAACTTATTTCCAGTTAACTTTACTGACAAGAAATCTAAAAGAACATCAAGAAACGATTCCTACAACTTCTCTTTTTCAGGTTACCAGGATACAAAGAGTTAATTTTTGCAGCTTGTTCGCAATCCCCCACAGCCCAAACACAGTGGGAATTCCCACCTCCACCACGGGGGCGTCTGTGTTCAATTTTACAACTTGCTCATTTTAACCATTTGTTCCAAACCGGTTTTCAAACAAATCACTTTGTTTCATTCTTACTTCAAATAGATTATTCAATTTATATTTTCTCCCTGCCTGCACTGTTGTCCCCGGCCTTTGCCGTCTTCTATCACATCCCCCTTTCGCGGCCTCTGCCGTCTTCTTATCTGCTACTTTCGGGTGTAACTCCCTTATCATCCTGTCTCAGGAATTTTCCTGTCTCTCAGGAATTGATCTAACTGTTCTCGTCAGACCTAATGAATCTTCAAGGAGGCAAACTCCCTTCCCCCTCAGGGTCCTCTCCTAGGTACCTCCCTCGGGTCTATTTTCTACCGAACTTCTTATCTTCCCCTTCTGCCCTTTGACTCCTCGTCTTGTTGGCCGGGTGATTTTCGTCCACCCCGGCCCCTGTCTTCTCTTTCCCTTGGGTATTTTGGCCCCCTCCGGCTCTGCATTTTCCGTGGACATCTCCTGCCCATATGCAGCTCTGCATTTTCCGTGGACATCTCCTGCCCATATGCAGCTCTGCATTTTCCGTGGACATCTCCTGCCCATATGCAGCTCTGCATTTTCCGTGGACATCTCCTGCCCATATGCAGCTCTGCATTTTCCGTGGACATCTCCTGCCCATATGCAGCTCTGCATTTTCCGTGGACATCTCCTGCCCATATGCAGCTCTGCATTTTCCCCAACTGACTATACCATCATTGTTGGCTTCTCCAACCCCTGGGTATGTCCTGCCCTCCAGGGTACAGCATTTGCCCCAACGGACTATTGGGCAGAATGCGGGGATTTGGCCCACAGCCTTTTCCCCTCCCTTCTGGGTTTGCCTTGCAGCCCCCTGAATCCTTCAGGGCGTCAACCACATGGTCTTTACAATCATCCAGGAAGTACTTTATTAGTCATTGTTCCTACCTGGGTCTGTGCACAGAAATTGCTCGATTGACTTTTCGCGATTTCCAACCACTCCCACACTATCACTTGTTTCTCGTGTCTCTCTGTGTGGTCCTGGATACTACTGCTCAAACAGCTGGCGGCAAGCAAGGAGTCTGAGACTGCTGAATTCAGCAGGGTGCACCTTCCCTTCGTCCGTCTACTCCCGTCAGCTGGCTGGAGTAATTGATCCCGGAACCGAGCCCCCATCTGTGAGATTCAAAATCAATCACAAACTCTTCAGAGACAAAATCAAAGAAACAAGTTTTCCTTTATTACATTTCTGCGCAGAAAAGGGTGTCCCTCCTCTATCATCCTCTAGAGACACACAAAAATGGAGGTTGTATCTATCTTTTTATACCTTTCTTCACTATGGTCACTACCTCATGTCTCCCCATCGAGCTTTGTCCAATCATAACATAAAGCCCACATTCCCACAAGAACGTCCAGAAACGTCTCGGAACATCTCCTGATGTCAAAGGCTTCTGCTGGAGTTTTTATCTGTTACTTCTTTATCTAGAAGTTCCCTCTGTCCTGTATATTGTTACTTTCTTCGACCAGCAGTCTGGCTTCTGCTGACACCTTATTTCTTTCTAAGTTATAATTTTCAGAGTTCTAGTATAAATCAACCATCCCTATTAACCCTTCTCTCACACCCTCTTACACTGATAGTTAATAACTCCTCAAGAAGGACATCTAGGAATTTTCACATTGCCAGGACCTGGTGCTTCCAGACCCTGGGCCAAATACCGACCCTGGGTCACTTTGGTGGAACAGGTTTCCACTACAACTATGAAGAAAGCATATGAAACAGATAAACATCAATTTATGCAAGAATCTACACTACATGGGGCTCTGCTGTTCTTGATACTACCTCACTGTCATAAGAATGTAGTTTTGAAACAACGACAAATATTACAATCCACCAGTATGAACTTTGAATTCTCTAATTTTAGATAATCTTTAATTAAATCCCCCAACCCACCCCCTTTCTACCCCACACCCCTCCTTTCTTCCACGCCCTTTCCCTCCCCTGTGCCCCACCTGGACTCCCATCTACTATCTACTTCTCTCCTCTGTTTCTAAAATATTTTAGTTCTTCTGACCATCTTTTTTGATTCTCTCTCTGTTTCCCCCTCCAGCTCTGCTCTAAGGTTCTATCATCACTCAACATATAGATGATACCATTAGAATCAAGAAATGTTATTTTACGTACCAAATGATGTTAGATTATTATTGCAATGATGACCAATGAACACTAGACTAACGTAGTGCTCATTAACATAGTATGGTCCACTCAAAATTTAGCTGAAGCAACTTCAGATGCATTGTAGCCTCTTTTGAAATGTTGAAAACGCAGTTTATTTTCTAAAACAAATGTAACAGCTTTCAGTAATTATTATAAATGGACTATAAACATTAGTGAATCCCTTTAATGAGAGCTTCAGCATTCGCCCCCGAAAAGGCCTAATGGCACCTGCAACAATCAACATGCAGAGAACCATTTAACAATCCAGGTCAACGTTTTCCAGTCTGAATGGATCCAAACATTATGTACAGCTGGAATGCATTTGTCAGAGAGGAACAGGAGGAGAAGTTGATCCAACAGCAGAGAAACAGGAGAACCAGTAGCAGGGTTTGCCCTTGGGAGAAAGTATTAACTTCTCTAATTAATTTCAAGAGTGTTTTTTAAAGGATTCAGGTTCAGCAGGAAAGGAAGAAAATAGATGGGAAAAATGCTAAATATTTCCAGCATGTTCAAAAAAAGTTGCTATATTAGGCTAAAATGGAGCAGTAATATTTATTGGCATGGGGTTATAGTATCACATCAGCATACATGATTTTGACAGTTTAATTCTTGTATTAATAGTTCCCAAGACAACACATTATATTCATGTTGTAAACAGAGAAGTCAGTTGATAGATAGTTGCCAGATTCCTCAGTAATGTCTACTGCCTCAACTTTGCTCAATTTCTTTGCACATTGAAAATCAGGCCAAATTTCTCTGATGCACTTTGCTGGTACTGAACATTGCTCTTTGGTGTATACCCAATCCAGGAAACTGGAATTATGCAGCCTTTGAATTTTAATCCAGTACCTTTGTGCTAACATAATTTTATCAGAGTGCACAGTGGATAGTTTAGTTTAGTTTATTGTCACGTGTACAGGGGTACAGTGAAAACCTTTTTTGTTACGTGCTATCCAGTCAGCGGAAAGACTACGTGATTACATGTATCAAGCTGTCCACAGTGCCCAGATACAAGACAATGGTAATAATGTTCAGTCAAGTCAAGTAAAGTCCAGTAAAGTCCAATTAAAGATAGTCTGAGGGTCTCCAATGAGGTAGATGGTAGTCCAGGACTGTTCTCCAGTTGTTGATAGGATGGTTCCGTTGCCTGATAGTAGCTGGGAAGAAACTTTCTCTGAATCTGGAGGTATGCGTTTTCAAACTTCTATACCACTTGCCTGATGAGAGAGGAGAGAAGAGGGAGTGTCCGATGTGAGATCCGTCCTTGATTATGCTGGTGGCTTTGCCAAGGCAGCACGAAGTATAAATGGAGTCAATCTAAGTGAGGTTGGTTTACTTGACAGTCTGGGCTGTGTCCACAATTCTCCACAATTCTCTGCAGTCTTATTGACTGGCATGTTCTTCTTTTCCTTCTCAGACAGTTCCTTAAGGTTGAAGATGAATTGCTTCCTGCCCAATTCTGAGTGGTCTTAGATGGCTGATGAGGCCAATGGAAATTGCCAAATGTGGGGTCATTGGCGTTTAACAGGGTGGACAGGTCCATCTTCTGGGAGGTGATACATTCCTTCCACCATATATAATGGACCTCTGTATGCTGTCAAAAATGGATTCAAGGTTCTTAGTGTCAATTTAAATGGTTATTGCTCGGGAGTCCCTCGTCAATGGTGCTTTGTGAACATTCTTGAATTGTTTCTTCTATCCATCTGATAATCTCTCACATAATGACGCTAAGTGCACAGTAGCTGTTTCAGAAGTATTTCGTCAGTCATGTGATTGACTGGCCTACTGATTGGAGCTGACTGAGTACGGTTAGCACTTCAATGACGTAGACTGCTAGAGATTATTGAAGTTAAATATCTTACTGTTTCCATTTGTATCAGAACTAGTTGCTAATACCTGTAGTAAGTTTACTAATCTGTAACATTAACTCAATTTTGCTCTCTCCTGAGACATTATCTGACATGCGAAATGTTTCCAGCATTCTCCTTTTCGTTTCACATTCAGTTCTGGTCTGTATGTCACAGCTTTAACACGTCCCTTGGTTATTTTGCTCTTTCTTACACTTGAAACTCCCTCATTAATCTTACCAGACAACTCCATACACATCGGAATTACCTAGTATATAATGGCTTCCCTTGTCCAAGGTATTTCCATTGTTATATCTGCCCCTCACTGTAACTTAAAACCAATTGTTTTTTTCTTAATTTCCCAGTTTTGAATGATTGAATTGTGCTTATCTCTCCACAGCTGCTGCCTGACCTGCTGTGCATTTCCAGCATTTTCTTTTTTTTTTGTTTCTCACCAGTGAGTCTGTTTGTTGCAATTCCTGTCAATTATTGACTCGGAACTATTTTCTGCTCAGACAATTCTGCTGCCTGTTTCTAGGTCTGAATAAATGTCAGTTCTCATGAGGGATGGATCTCCTTCATCAGGTACATCTTGTTCTCATATTTCCAAGTGTCTCTTTGCCTTTGGGATCATGCCATTTTAAGCTCACCTCTGAATGTGCCAGTTCCAGGATTTACCCTGAAATAACATCTTTCTCTATTTTCTAATTTTTTAGAAAATAGAGAAATTAGACATTACAATTTAGACATGATTTTTTATTCTCTGCATGAAATCGGTGTGCCTCAAATTGCCTTTACAAGTTTTGAGCAAAATGGATGGTGAGACATAACGGGTGTACATTTAATGATTTATAAAATATAGTTTATTTGACAGAATTGCTTGCCTCAGTGTTTCTTGGAATGAATTATGGAAAATAATTGGAGTCATGCAAAGCCGCAACACACGTACTGTACATATAATTTAACCAGCAGCTGAATTCCTACCTCCAAAATCCAAGAGTTAATATTTAGAGTTTGAGTAAGTTACTGACCTCTTTAAGGCATGGTTTTGAGAACATTGACTCATGAATACCCCCTTGTAGATTTAACCTTCATACATTGTTGAAATTAATTGGAAAACATAGAGAAACCTTGGGACTAAATTTGGTCTGAGATGAAAGAGAGCTTTTGCAAAGAAAGAAATTATCCTCTCAGGAGCCATCATTAACACGAGTGAGCAGAACTGACAGATTCCTGTCAGGTCACAGTGGTGCAGTGGTAGAGTTGCTGCCTTACAGCGAATGCAGTGCCGGAGACCCGGGTTCGATCCCGACTATGGGTGCTGCCTGTACAGAGTTTGTACGTTCTCCCCGTGACTCGCGTGGGTTTTCTCCGAGATCTTCGGTTTCCTCCCACACTCCAAAGACGTGCAGGTTTGTAGGTTAATTGGCTTGGTAAATGTAAAAATTGTCCCTAATGGGTGTAGGATCGGGTTAATGTGCGAGGATCGCTGGTCGGCGCAGACCCGGTGGGCCGAAGGGCCTGTTTCCGCGCTGTATCTCTAAATTATACTAAACTAAACTAAGATGAAGCAAACAAGAACACAGGTCCTGGAGAAGACAGCATTGAAATGAAATATTACCTTTTAAATCTTTTTTTGCGAGTCAAGGAAAATAGGCACTATACTGCCGCATGCTCTAACATACGTTACATTATAGCTAATTTGTGTTTTTTATTTCTATTTGCTGTTCTAATTCCATTCAGAAGAACTCTAATCCATCATTTCCACAGGGATGGCCTCAATACTTTCCGATATTATATTCTTCAGACAAATCATTTTGAAAATTTTGAAAATGGTATAAGCTGGGTAATCATCATAATTGACTTCCACAATGATCAGAAGTGGGGTGTTCAATTATGATTACCCAATGTACGGTACCTTAGAAAATGAAATGCTTGCTGTGTGCATGCAACAATGATACTCTGTCCAAACCATACATTCTTTATACAGGTGCACAACCTTTTATCCGAAGATCCAAATAACGAAAACCTCCGAATAGCGGACATTTTTTCGGTCCTTGAAGAAAGGTCCTTGAAAACGTTCACTGAGGGCGGCCCGCAGAGGTGACAGCGGAACCTCCGGTCGGTCCTCGAAGAAAGGGGAACTAAATCCCCATTCATAAAAGAGAAGGTGAGGGTATATTACGCGGGAGGGTTAATAATTGACAATATGCTGCTGCCTGCCCGCTGAGTTAAAAAGTTCCCACGGTAGACTCACGATACACAGTGTGGTGAGTCTACACTGTGTCGACACACCGCTAGGGTGACATGAGTGCAAGAGGTGATTCAATGCTGCGGTCACATTTACAAATTCAGGAATTAATTCAACACACTGCATTTCATACAGACATTTATTCTGCAAGAAAAAACTACATTAAAGACTCAAACTCGCGACCGAGGAACTGCCGGGATCAACGCGCAAACTCGCGACCTTGCGGATATGAGCCGAGCACTCTACCACTGAGCCAGCCATTAAAATCTACGCAAAAAAATTTCCATTCCGAAGGCCGACAAATTACGAATTATGAAAAGTGTCTGGTCCCAAGGCTTTCGGATAAAAGGTTGTGCACCTGTACAAAGAGTCTGTTACACAAGAGACTGTTGATGCTGGAATCTGGAGCAAAAAGCAAACTACTGGAGGTGTGTAAAGCAGCTTCTGTTGGGGGAAAGGAATTGTTGATATTTCATGACTGAGAGTGGAGAGGAAAGATAGTTGGTATAAAGAAGAGAAGAGGTGGGTCAGACTGGGGCTGGTGGAGGAAGAAGGGTCCATAGGCAGAATATGGTGCGTGGGCAGCCGGGTGGTTGGTTGAAGCAAACAAGGAAAGTGAAAGACAAATGGAGACAGGTGAAGGGAGGCGAGAGTGAAGATGGCGACAGAGGCTTGAGAGGTGATAAGCAGGGACACAAAGGCTACAAGTGCTGGAAGCTGCTAAATAAGAAAGGAGATGTTGCAAAGGATTAACAGAGAGATGAAGGGCAAGTGGAACTAGTTGGTACAGGGGTTCAGAGAATTGTGTGGTGGATGGAACCAAGAAGGAAGGGAGATGAAAATAAGTTATGGGAAGTAGTGAGGGAAATGGAAATGACTAATGGGAGATTGGGGGGGAGGGGGAAGGGGGAAGAAAATAAAAATGGGAGGATCTGAGGTGGATCAAAAGGAGACAGAGAGGAAAGCACAGGAGGTAAGGGTTGTTTGAGATTGGAAAATTCAATGTTCAGTGTTCATTGATTTTTTTTTTTTGAGTGGACATAAAACACACAGCATTGAGAATGCTTAAGCTGTTCTCAGCCCTATTCAAGCACTTTAATTATCATCATGGTACAACTGCATATTTGGAAAAATTTATCCCTACTGTTTCCTACTATTCCACCGGTGCTTTGCTGGCACCAGCCCACTCTGCTCTTCTTCTTCCCCAGTCACGAAATCCAACCATTCTCCCACCACTTTCTCTGTCAAAATAAATGTAAATACAGTTGTGAGATAATTTTTGCTTTTGCAACAGTCCAATCATAACATTAAATATCTTTCTTAATTTAATTTATCACACAGATGTTGCAAGGAATAGCAGTCAAAAATGAAAGCCATACTAAACTGAATTGGGATGTGTGCTTTAAAAAAAAATCGCATGTGTGCTTTAAAAAAAAAAAAATTACAGTATCTGAAAGAATGCATCTTGGCTTCAAAACAGCGACTGTGAGATTTAATACGCAGCATCAAAATTTATGTTGTGAAATATATTCACAAGCACAGACTTTATAGAGCTTTTAAAGAAATCTGGATCGGACTGAATACTTAAACGTTAAGGAGAATTAAGAGTTAGAGACTATGTTGGGGTGTGTTTGTCAACCCATGTTACTTACGTAGTTATAAGAACAACTTCTCTTAAATATTCTCGGCAATGTTTGCTTTCAAAGCTATCAGAAATAGCCAAGAGGTTATTGGGTATCTATCTGGTAGTGGGCAGGAGGGAGAGGAAGAAGCACTTGTCTAGTTTCCATAGTCTGCTCTGTCTCCTTTAAAAAAAAAAAGATTGTAGCAGTCAATTGGAGATCCTTATGTATAATTTCTTTCAGCCAAACTTTTAATATCAGGGGATGGATGTGGTGCAGCAGTTCAGATCCACCTTCTTTTATGATCTGGCTAGGATCCCATCAATGCCTTGTTGCTCCTCATCTTCAGAACTGCATCATAGGCTTCCTGCAACCTTGGAGGATCTCCCCATATGGTTCGTCATGGGCCTCTGAGCGATGTGGTTGATAACCTCCTTGTCAACTATGTTTTCTCACTATGAAGCAGCTCTTTAAAGTGTTTTCCCCATCAGTAATTGATTGTTTTATCCTCCCTAAGAAGAATATATCTATCTTTGGACCGTTGATGGTGTGTCCTTGCTGGATGGGCTCATGGACTGCTTTGGTGGAATTGGTGCACTAAGGTTGAGTGCCTGGTGTCGTCTGAGTCAATGAGATGCTGGATCTCCAAGGCTTCTTTGTGTCCACTATGTGTTCTCAAATTCCCTCACTCGGCATTGGACATTCTTGGCTCTGGAACATATTACTCTTAGGAGATCATGTTGGCCAAGGTGGGCTGCGCAGACTTGGCAATTCATTTGCTGAACACCTTCGCTCAGTCTGCCTTGGCCTATGCAATCTCCTGGAGCCAAACACTTTAACTTCCCTTCTCATACCCATACTGACTTTTCTGTCCTGAGCCTTCTCCACTGTCAGAGTGAGTCCAAACACAAATTGGAGAAACAGCACATCATATTTCATTTGGGCAGCTTACAACCCAGCATTATGATGTTGATTTCTCTAACTTCAAGTAACCCTTGCATCTCCTCTCTCTCCGTCCCACCCCACCAGAGTCATCGTACTAGTTTCACTGTCAGCCTGGTCTTAGAGAGTGCTGCAATGTCAATTTGAAAACTCCTTGCAGTCCCCTTGCAACCATAATTGCCTTCTATCAGGTCGATCACTGGTTTCATGGTTAAGAAATGTTTGTATATTCTGGGCTCCAAAAAAATCATATTTTGGTTTTTTTTGTTCGCATTGAGGAGATCCCAATTGATGCAGCAAAGCCTTCAGGTGTGTTGTGATGTAGGCTATCTGTAGGACACCTTTCCCAGCCTCCTCCCATACTGGGGGGAGCTGAGTGGATTCTGGCTGTTCAGTCATGGGTTCAGCAGCCGAAGAGATCTTTATGCCTCAGTCCAGGATCCCAACGACAGAATCTAACACACACTGTCTGTATACCAGGTCATGGCTAGGAGGTGCCAGATGATTACTACCCTATTCCCTTCACTATTTATATTTAATAGACTGGTCGTAGCCTCAGCTCCACTTTTCTGCCAGTTCCCCATAACTCTCAACTCTCTGCCAGTCCATAAATCTCTTTAATGTATTCAATGACAGCTCTCTGAGTAGTGAAATCCAAATATTCACATTCCTCCTTCCTTTCATCTCAGGTGAATAGCCACATTATTCTTAAACTATTTCTCTCAAGAGGAGAAATATAATCTCAGAATCTACTTTGTCACCCTCCCATTCTCCTAAGTTAAGTGAATATGAGTAAAACCTGCATATTTTTTCCTCATTGGATATCCTTATTATTCAGAAATCAACTGAATTAATTTTCTCTTTACTGCCTCTAACATCTCCTTAAATGAGGCAACCAAAAGTACACAGTGCTTCAGTTGTGACCTCACCAAATCTCTGTATAATTGAGCGAAGACTTCCCCGCCTTTATTCTCCATCCCATTTGCCATAAATATTAACATTCTATTTAGCTTTGTGCTAACCTGTATGCAAAGCTTCTAAGTTTCATCAGTGAACGCAATGAGAATGGTGATGCTTCAAAGCTTAATTTCAAAAGAAAACAGTGTGATTTTTAAGTGGGTGATGGTGAATTATTGTTTTATTCCTGCAGAAGATAATTTGGGCAGCACACTGACACAGCTGTAGAGTTGCTGCCGTACAGTGCCAGAGATCCGGGTTTGAGCCTGACTATGGGCGCTGTTATATGGAGTTTGTACGTTCTTCCTGTGGCTTCATGGGTTTTCTCCAGGTGCTCTTGTTTCCTCCCACACTCCAAAGACGTACAGGTTTGGAGGTTAATTGGCTTTAGTAAAATTGTAAATTGTCCCTAGAGTGTAGGATAGTGTTAGTGTATGGGGTGATCACTGGTCAGCACAGACTCGGTGGTCTGATGGACCACGCTACATTTCCACGCTGCATTTAAGTCTAAAGTCTAAAATCTAATAGTGAGAACTGTTATGTGGCCTGCCTATTTGCAATCACATTTTAAGCTAAAAACTTGAGCATTGTTGCTACTGGAATAAACAGATGGGTGATACTTCTGTACCAGTGGGTGATACTTTATGCTCTGACTCAGATTGTGGGTTGAAAGCCTACTCTATAAACGTAATTACCAAATCTATACCAAGAGTTCAGTTTGAGGATGCAATGCGCTATTTTTTGGTGCTGTATTTGGATGAGACATTAAAAAAAAACCTTCAAATTTCTTTTAGGTGGTTGTAAAAGATTCTATAGCATTGCTTCAAAGAAGAGTAGGGGAGTTCTCACTTTCTAGGCCAATATTTGTTGCTCAACCCACATCTCCACAACTGATTAATTAGTGATTATTTCATTGCTGATTGTGTGAGGTTGCTATGTGCAAACTAGCTGCCGTTCACACTATAAAGATAATTAGAAACAAGGAACTGCAGATGCTGGTTTACAAAACAAGACACAAAGTGCTGGAGGAGCTCAGGGGGTCAGGTGCAACTTTGGAGGACATGGATAGGTAATTGAACAGGGTAGCTGATCCGTGGTCCGCCAGGCAACAGCGGCACATCACCTACATATCGGAATTCACGCCTGACATTCGGCATGTGGGGGGGAAGCTGAATGTTGAGGCTGACGCGCTATCCCATCTGGCTGTTCTTGCGGTTTCCGTTCTGAACCTCGGGGTGGATTATGCTGAGCTGGCAGCGGCTCAACGGGCTGATGCTGGCATGGCGGATTACTGCAATGCTGATTCAGGGCTCAAGCTGGCTGAGGTGCCTTGCGGCGCCGCGAGCGTACGGGTCCTTTGTGATGTCTCCACAGGTGGGGCCCGCCGCTTGGAGGCGGCGTATATTTGACACCGTTCACAGCCTAGCCCACCCGTCCATTCGCGCCACCTCCGCCCTGGTTGCGTCCAAGTCTGTCTGGCAAGGGTTACGGAAGCAGGTTGCAGCGTGGGCCCGTGCTTGTATCCCGTGTCAGACTTCCAAGGTTCAGCAACATGTGTGGCCGCCGGTGCAGGATTTTGCTGTTCCTGATGGCAGGTTTCTGCACATTCATATTGACCTGGTCGGACCCTTGCCGTGTTCGCGTGGGGCCACACACCTGCTCACCATAGTAGATAGGTTTACCAGGTGGGCGGAGGCAGTACCATTGTCCGATACCTCCGCTGAGGCTTGCGCCCGTGCTATTGTCTCTCATTGAATCGCTCGTTTTGGGGTCCCGTCGGATATCACCACTGACCGTGGGGCTCAGTTTACGTCCTCCTTGTGGTGCGGTTTGGCGCAGCTGTGCGGCGCAAAGTTGCACCAGACAACCGCTTATCACCCGGAGGCGAATGGGTTAGTCGAGCGGTTCCACCAACACCTTAAGTCGGTGTTGAAGGCCAGGCTCACCGGCCCGATTGGGTTGACCAGTTGCCCTGGGTTCTCCTAGGCATCAGAACTATGCCAAAGGAAGAACTCGACGCCTCCTCGGCTGAGCTGGTTTATGGCTCGGTTTTGCGGGCACCTGGGGATTTTTTACCCACGATCAGGAGGTCCCGGCTTCGGCGGTGTTAGCTGACCTTCGGAGCGGGTGCGCGCGTTGGACCCGGTTACCACCTCCAGACATGGGTCGGCTGCGGTGCATGTACCTACGATGTTGCAGGATTGTGCTTATGTTTTCCTTCGTAGGGACGCTCACTGCTCGCCGTTACAGCGGGTGTACGAAGGACTGTTCAGGGTGTTAAAGACTGGTACCTCGATTTCACGTTGGGCATGGGTGGCAGGGAGGAGTTTGTCTCTGTCAGCCGCCTTAAGCCAACTTACGTGGATGAGGACAGCACGGTGACAGTGGCCACTCCACGGTGTAGAGGGCGTCCGCCGGCCATTTTGCCGTCCTCTGCGACTGTTATTCCCGGTTTTGTTTCACTAGTCCCCGTTGTTACGCCCGTCCCTTGTTTGTGGTTTTCGCGCCCCTCCGGTTCTGTTTTGCCAGTCCCTAATGTTATGCTCGTCCCGCGTTCACGGACTACGTGTTCCGGTCGAAAGGCTCGGTTACTCGTGCGTTTCCGTACCTCAGTTTCTGGGGGGGGGGGGCATGTAGTGGCGGCACCTGCTGGCGCGAGCCAGTATTGAACCCAGCGGTCGGAAACCGCGGGCATGTGGACGGGAGGGGTCGGGGTTTTCGCGCGGTTTCGCTTTCGCACGGCAGTTGTTCAACTGACCACCGTTGTGGCCAGTCGTGTGTGTATAGATTTGTGGGTCAGGGAACGAGCTCGAAATAAACAACGTTCAAAGAAACTGGTCGTCGTCTTTGCACCGCTAAACCCAGTGACTTTAAGAGACAAAAATAATAAACATCAGAAAAGTAATTTATTTACTGATTGCTTGGTTTGATGTGGTACATATTTTATGCACCACTTAAAAATAACATGGTTTTCCAATTTGTCTCACAGAATTGAATGAGATCCCATAAGATATGAACATCTTTGATATGCTAATCTACCTTTTATAATCTTATTCTGAAATCCTATTATTCAATCTTCTTCATTGTTGTAAGTTTTTTTGATTAAAATATACATCAACACCCCTATGACTCACTCTGTCTTACATGAGTACAGTATGTATTTTATTATAGTCCTGTAATCAGGCCGAAATTTCATGAAAATTCCTCAAGGAGACAAGGATAGTCCCAAACGTCGCTGCCTTTCAATTAGAAGCTGCTCCATTTAGGCTGAAGTTAAAAGGTTGCCAATCAAAACTCTATCTACTTTATAATCTCACACTGACAGCTGGCAATCACCAACCGTAAATACGTATCATTTGCGCCAGAGGATATACATACATGACTAGCCCATTCATTAGCTTTTTGATTCCAATCAAACATTTTTATAGGCGTGCAGACTTCAGCCTGATGCAAGGCTTCATGTGAAATATCTCATTTTAATGTTGAAAGGAGACATTGTGATGTGCAAAGTCTTTCTTTAAACTAAATTTATTCCATCTGTGTGTGTTTTTTATTTACCTGTAATTCATTTATTCACACACATCCAATGTCAAACAGATGTGACATATTAATGATTTCGGAAGTAAAGGAAGCTAGCAGTATAAGCTTAACTAAAGGTTAATCACCTCCTGAAGGCAAATTTCCCCCCCTTCACTGTACAACTAGGTCCCAGTGGATGGGTTAAGGTTCTATCCTGAATATTACAATGTTGAATAATTTATGAATAACGTGTGAATCCAACTTCAGTCTGACAGAAATGTTGAGAACAGTTGTGTGCTAGCATACAGTTTTGTTTTCCCACTTACCTACAAAATCACCTCAAGCTATTCAGAATTTAGTGGTAAATTTGATTACCTGCCAGATCATAAACTCCATTTTAAGTTTATTATTTGTGCTATCGCTTTAATGTCTCTGGGCTAACTATTGACTGCAAATAAAGTTATTGCACTTATTATTGCATGTTTTTTTAAATATTATTAAATGTCAAAAACATTCCAGAAAAATAGAGAATGTGTGTTGTAATGTAATTTCATACAAGTTAGTGCCATGAAAAAGCATAGATGCTGTGATCCCTGTAGTAAAATAGGGTCATGCCTAATTTTATAAGCAGACGCACAGTCAATGGCTCCTGATACTTTATTTATAATGAGATTTAAATTCACAAGAACGATGGAATTTTGACTGTTCATCACCCCTTAAGTCCCCTTAAGGCTGTGTTGGGTTGCATGGCAGGCATGTGATTACATCAGACCACTTCTAGTTTTAAGCATATATTAGCTACAACTGGCCTCCATGTACATCATCTAGAAAGAAGAAATATAAACCAGGATTGCATCTCCAGATTAGCATCCAGTCAGGCCTATTGGACGGCTGATAAGGAAGGGTCAAGCCTGAAAAGGCCTTATACTTACTTAAACAGTGCTAGTTAGTTGTGGATGCTAGTTGGGCAAACTAATGCTGCTACCTGTATGACTTCATGGAGATTCCACCCGGCTCCAAAGATAAGCTCCTAGCAGGTAATTCTTGAGAAAGTGGAAAACATGGAGGGAAAGGAGGCTAAGAACCTGGTTCATGAGCAATCAGCAGATTTTTTGTGGAGCAAAGAGAAGCAAAAGATGTGAAGGCACAGTCGAAGTAACAATGCAGAATTTTGGTTGCACCCTGAAACATGTCCCAGAATAGCAATGGGTAAGGCACCTATGCAAGGTTGACCTGTGCTCCCAACTGAGTTTTACATGCATACTTAAGCTACAAAGATCATGGTGTTTTGTGCATCTGGGCAATTCAAAAAGGCTCTGATACCAGCTGATTGAAGTAATTTTTGCTCTACTTAAAAGGAAAGTCCTTATTGTTTACAGCCATGCCTCCTTGACATTTCAGAGGTTAAGGAGCCTTTACTTTAATGAGGGCAACCATAGTAATGGATATCCTGATTGTCTGACTTAGCGAAAATCCTTAAGCAGAAGATGTAGGGACAAATTTATCCGTTACGGATAAGGATGATACACAAACGCCTAAAACGAATATTCGCGAAATAGAATCCGTACAAACCAACACGAATTTTAATATATACTAGACCAAGTGGGGGAGGGGGAGAGAGGAGAGGGAGGGGAGGATGGAGGGGATGGAGGAGGGAGAGGGGGAAGAGTGTGGAGGGAGGGGAAGAGGGGGTGAGGGGTAGGGGGAGAGAGGGGGAAGAGTGTGGAGGGAGGGGGAGAGCGCAGAGAGGGGGAAAAGTGGGGAGGGAGAGGGAAGGGAGGGGGGGAAGGAGATGGGGAGGGGTGGGGGATGGGGGATGGGGGAAATTGGAAGAATGGGGAGGGAGGGAGGGGGAGGTGTAAGGGGGAGTGGTGGAAGTGGGAGAGAGGGAGAGGGAGAGGGGTAGGGGGAGTGGTGGAAGAGGGACAGAGGGGTAGGGGAAGGGGTGGGGGAGAGAGGGGAGCGAGGGGGAAGGGAGAGGAGAGAGGGGTGGGGGAGGGAGAGAGGTGGGGTAAGGGGGAGAGAAGGGGAAGAGTGGGGAGGGAAGGGGAGAGGGGTAGGGGGGTGGTGGAAGAGGGACAGGGGTAGGGGGCGGGGATAGAGATGGAGGAGGGTGGGGGGAGAGAGGGAAGGGGGGTGGGGGAGAGAGGGATGGGGGTGGGAGGAGGAGGGGCAGGAGAGGGAGAGGGCTGAGGAGAGTGAAACATAGAAACATAGAAATTAGGTGCAGGAGTAGGCCATTCGGCCCTTCGAGCCTGCACCGCCATTCAATAAGATCATGGCTGATCATCCAACTCAGTATCCTGTACCTGCCTTCTCTCCATACCCCCTGATCCCTTTAGCCACAAGGGCCACATCTAACTCCCTCTTAAATATAGTCAATGAACTGGCCTCAACTACCTTCTGTGGCAGAGAATTCCAGAGATTCACAACTCTCTGTGTGAAAAATGCTTTTCTCATCTTGGTCCTAAAAGATTTCCCCGTTATCCTTAAACTGTGACCCCTTGTTCTGGACTTCCCCAACATCGGGAACAATCTTCCTGCATGTAGCCTGTCCAACCCCTTAAGAATGTTGTAAGTTTCTATAAGATCCCCCCTCAATCTTCTAAATTCTAACGAGTACAAGCCGAGTCTATCCAGTCTTTCTTCATATGAAAGTCCTGACATCCCAGGAATCAGTCTGGTTAACCTTCTCTGTACTCCCTCTATGGCAAGAATGTCTTTGGCCAATGGATGAGGTAGACCCGACGAGAGGGGGTGGGGGAAGGAGAAGCGAGGGGGAGGGGGAGAAGAAGTGTGGGGGGAGGGGGGTAGGGGAGAGATGGTTGTGTAAGAGTGTGGAGGGAGGAGGACGAGTGGGGAGGGAGAAGGGGGGTGGGGGATGGAAAAAGCGTGGGAGTGAGAGGAGGAGGGGAGGAGAGGGAGAGGGCTGCGGAGAGCGAGATGGAGAGGGGGAGGAGAGAGGGTGGGGGGAGGGGGAGGAAGAGAGAAAATGGGGGAGAGGGGGGGAGAAAGGGAGAGAGGGAAGGGGGTGGGGGGACGGCAAGGGTGGTGGGTGGTGAGGGGGGTCGGGGAGAGGAAGGGGGGTGGGAAAGAGAGGGGTGGGGAGGAGAGAGGGGAAGGGAACTGTGAGTTGTGGGGGGAGGAGGGGGGAGGGAGGAGGGAGCGGGAGGAGGGAGATGGGGATGGCTGGGGGAGAGAGAGGGGGAAGATGGGTGAGGGAGGTGGAGGGAGGGGGAAGAGTGGGGAGGGGGAAGGGGGGTGGGGGAGAGAGGGATGTGGGTGAGAGGAGGAGGGGAGGAGAGGGAAAGGGGTGAGGAGAGGGAGATGGAGAGGGGAGGAGAGAGGGGTGGGGGAGGGTGACAGTGTGGGGGAGGGGGGAAGAGGGAGATGGGGTAGGGGAGGGAGGGGAGGAGTTGTGGTAGGGGAGGGAGGGGGAAGAGCGTGGAGGGAGGGGGAGAGGGGTGAGGGGAGAGAGTGGGGAGAGTGGGAGGGGGAGGGGGGGGAGAGAAGTGGAAGTGGGGAGGGAGGGGGAGAGGGGTAGGGGGGAGTGGTGGAAGAGGGTCAGAGAGGAACGGGGCAGAGGGAAAGAGGGAAGGGAGGGGTCGAGAGGGAAGGAGGGTGGGAGAGAGAGGGATGGGGGTGGGAGGAGGAGGGGGATGAGTGGGAGAGGGGTGAGGAGGGAGATGGATAGGGGGAGGAGAGAGGGGTGGGGGAGGGGAGGAAAGAGGGGAGGGGGAGAGAGGTGTGGGGGAGAGGGAAGGGAGGCGAGGAGGGGGATTGGATAGGGGGTAGGGGAAGAGTGTGGATGGAGGGGGAAGAGTGGGGAGGGGGAAGGGGGTGGGGAAAGGGAAGGGGGTGGGGGAGGGGGTGGGGGAGAGAAGGAAGGGGGCGGGGAGGAAAGGGGGAGAGGAAAGGGGGGTGCGGGAGAAAGGGATGGGGGTGGGAGGAGGAGGGGGAGGAGAGGTAGAGGGGTGAGGAGAGGGAGATGGAGAAGGGGAGGAGAGAGGGATGGGGAGGGGAGAGAGGGATGGGGAGGGGAGAGAGGGATCGGGAGGGGGGAGAGAGGGATGGGGAGAGAGGTGTGGGGGAGGGGGGAGGAGGGAGATGGGGTAGGGGAGGGAGGGAGAAGAGTGTGGAGGGAGGGGGAGAGGGGTGGGGAGAGAGAGGGGAAATAGTGGGGAGGGAGAGTGGAAGGGGGAGGGGTAGGGACAGTCCATCTGTTCCCCATTCCCTATCACCCCCAATCCTCTTTCTCTATTCCCACACACGTGATGACGCGCTTCGACAGGCTGCGGGGGGGGGGGGGGCTGGGGCTGGGGCTGGTGCAAAGGCATATGTAAATGGATCCATTCTGATTGGGCATCTGTGAGCATTGGGCATTGTGACATCACACGATGTCCAACCAGGCGGTGCAGGCTCGAAGGGCCGAATGGCCTACTCCTGCACCTAATTTCTATGTTTCTATGTTAACATTCTATGGGTGAGAAGCCGTTTTTTTTTTAATTTGGGGGGGGGGGGGGGGTGGGGAGAGATGGATTTTATTAAAAATGTGTACATATAGGGGGGTGGGGGGAGAGAGGGGAAAGAGTGGGGATGGAGAGTGGGAGGGGGGAGAGAAGTGGAAGAGTGGGGAGGGAGGGAGGGGGAGAGGGGTAGGGGTGGTGGTGGAAGAGGGTCAGAGGGGTAGGGGAAGGGGTAGAGGGTGGGGGGGAGAGGGGGGGAGAGGGGAGGGAGAGGGGAGAGAGAGGGGTGGGGGATGGAGAGGGAGAGGGGTGGGGTAAGGGGGAGAGAAGTGGAAGTGGGGAGGGAGGGGTAGGAGGAGTGGTGGATGAGGGACAGAGGGGCAGGGGAAGGGGGTGGGGGTAGAGAGGGAAGGGGGTGGGGTAGAGAGGGAAGGGGGGTGGGGGAGGGAGGGATGGGGGTGGGAGGAGGAGGGGGAGTAGAGGGAGAGGGGTGAGGAGGGAGATGGAGAAGGGGAGGAGAGAGGGATGGGGAGGGGCGGAGAGGGATGGGGAGGGGGAGAGGGATGGGGAGGGGGAGAGAGGTGTGGGGGAGGGGGGAGGAGGGAGATGGGGTAGGGGAGGGAGGGGGAAGAGTGTGGAGGGAGGGGGTAGGGGTGAGGGGAGAGAGGGGAAATAGTGGGGAGGGAGAGTGGAAGGGGGAGGGGTAGGGACAGTCCATCTGTTCTATGGGTGGATTTCATGGATTTTCTTTAAAATGTGTACATAAACACGACAAAATTTAAGCAGGAGTGGATACTTGGAATGAAAAGTGAAATCTCTACCGAAATGGAAAAAATCTCGGCGATTCTGCGTCTGGTGTTGGCGTAGCAACAAATTAATGGCTGGCAGCCACAAGTCATGCACACACACACACACACGCACGCACGCACGCACGCACGCACACACGCACACACGCACACACGCACACACGCACACACACACACACACACACACACTTTTATATAATAATAGATAGATAGATATGATATGATGGGACAAAAACAGGCAGGAGGGACATGTGTAGATGGGACATGATGGTCAGTGAGGGCGTTAGGCTAAAGGACCTATGTCCATGCTGTATGACTATCTAAGATGCTGCCTCAATGATGCTATCTAAGATGACTTTCATTTTGTTGCCAATTTAACTTGCATATTTCAGTTTCTATCATGTATATTTTCAAAATAAAGGGAAGTCCAAAATTCTGCAGTATATTCTCAGCAATGTTACATCTCTCCATCATAGTCAACAACAACAAGTGCTCTCCCATCCATTTATTCCAACATGCACCATGATGATCACTCACGGGTCTCTTCATTTGCTCCTTTCAAGGAAAAACTAGGAACTGGAGGTGCTTTTGCAATAATTTTGCATTAACTTCTGCAGAGTAGAATAAATAACTGACATGATAAAATGCATAGTCGACAGAGAAAGGCACGTGGAGGTCTCACAACTGCTGCATTGAATTTCATCCTTACACATTTGATATATTGTTTCCTCATGTGGAATTGACATCAACAGCAAATGAAAATGATTATCTGCTTGGCGATAACCTTAAACCTTCTTCCCTTGAAATCTCTACTTACATGCTTAATTACATAGGATGTGGAGCAGAAGAACAAACAAATCTTCTCTGAGGCAGTCACTCCCTCTGACTGTTCCTACTGTGCACCATGACAGATGCTTGGTCTTCAGTGAGTCTGGTAGGAAGGTTGGCTGGTGTGCACCGGGCATTCACACACCACAGTGAGTAAGAGCAGATGGCAGCAACAGGTCCCTCAATGGAGCAGGCAGAATTATCCTTATTCTATTCAACCGCATGCAAAAGATTCACCTTGAGGCAGTCAAACAATATGTAGGTGCTGCCAGGTATTCCCCACACATAAGTTGGCAGCACCTGTTTTGAGCATGTATACATCATAGGTGTTTGTAATGATCTTCATCCATGCAGATAGGCTCATGGACAGAGCATCAAACAAGTGGATACACGTGTTTGGGAAGAGCTTGCACACTGTAATTACCACTCTGAATAAAATGCATTTTACTTGCACTGATTTGATTCAGAGTAATGAAGATATCCCAGTCAGCAACATCCACTGCTTGCATTAACCTTTTCCCTACTGAGATGCATTGGCTGAAAGACAGATAGATAGATCAATACTAACTTGCATTGTGGAATTGAACAGATTGTTAAAGTAGGACATGTTGTAGGTTACAGGGAAGGACCAGAATAGTAGTTTGCTTGTTCAAAGAGCTAATATGGACGTGATGGGCTGAATGCTATCATTGTTCACTGCACAATTGTAGAAGTGAGCTGGCATTAACACAATGGGCTGAATAGCCTCCTTCTAACATAGAAACACAGAAAATAGGTGCAGGAGGAGGCCATTCGGCCCTTCGAGCCAGCACCGCCATTCATTGTGATCATGGCTGATAGTCCCCTATCAATAACCCGTGCCTGCCTTCTCCCCATATCCCTTGACTCCACTCTGTGCTGTAATCAATCAACACTCCTATAATTTCTAGGATTCTATTACAAATTTAGCATTTCTTGTGTACCTAACAATGTTATCTTACCCTCAGTGGCTTCATTTTTCATTTTCTATTTACAGGGAAATGTCAGAATCCTTGAATTGCCCCAGCTGTTTTAGAAAATTGACAGAAGAAAGTCAGTCTAACCAAATGGCTTTTTAAAGTGCTGATGTATTGATTGCTTACAGATCCAGTAACTCTGAGAAAACAAACATGAATTTCACTTTTAAAGTGCTTATGCATTGTATTTTCAGTTTACTTTTGTCCCACTTTCTGTCCGAGAGGTGATTCCACAGCATGCCTATCACTCTGAGACGTCCACGAAAAGGATGTTTATTTCTATGGACATTTTCTATTTCAAGACAGATTTTCTATTCTGTAATGGGAGTTATTTTTCAGTCCAAGACTATTTGCCAATAAAAAGAAAATACATTTTTATAGTAACCTGCAGAATGGCAGATTTTCCCCAAAGTCAGAGTAGTATATTTGGTGTTATAATAAGGGAAACACACATGTTTTTTTCACGTATTTCTTTCATTTCCCAATAACAGGAACCATAGATTGTCCACAGTGTTTGGTCTTCCCCGAAGTTCACCACTATCAGCATCTGTGAAGCGACTACTAGAAAGTGGTTGATGAGAAGGGCCAAGAGATCCAGAAATTAAAATGTAAGGCATTTTTGGACTAGAAACACAATTGTGCTTCCGAGGGAAAAAAGAAACAGATCTTCTGGAGGCAGAGGTCCAACAAAAAGACTCAAACCCAACAGAACAGATGGTAAGTGGAAAAGACACAGAGATCCAGAAACTCACAACCATGGCATGTGTGGATTCTTCAGTACTGTCGAGCCCATCTGTGGCTCAGATACCCGACATATTTCATTGAGAGCCAATAACTGAAGAGAGCTTATTGATGATAGTCAATGCCCATTAGAAGAAGCAGGGCAATGGTCTCAGCTGTGAATCTGTCTTTGACACAAGTGTCTTTCATTACAGTGCACTATTCACTATCTTCACAGTGCCACCCCAACCAAACATGTGGATGAAAAGGTCATCCAACAACTGACTAACAACTTGGTTCTAGATTCATCAAAATTCCACTGAAATGCTAAAGCATGGTGGAGAAATAACTCTGGTGAAAATCTAACTTGGAAAAGAGTTGCAAGTCAAGAGAGTCAAGAATGTTTAATTGTCATGTGTACTAACAATGGAACAATGACATTCGTATTTGCAACTGGCGAGTCAGTAAACACTATACACATAGGTTATATATAACAAACAAAATGTTAATAAATTAATAACACAAATACTAGTGCACAAAATACCTCCTAAATCCTCAGTGCAACGAAAGACAATCCACAGTTCCACAGTCTGGTTCAGCAGTTTAGACACTCACTCCCGTAATAAATTACAACGCATAGTTAATAAAGCATCAAAAATCATCAGCACTCCCCTTCCATCAATAGAATCACTCCATCACAAACGGTCTGTGTCAAGGGTGAAGAAAATCATCTCTGATACCTCCCACCCAGCACACCACATCTTCCACCTGCTGCCATCAGGAAGGCGCTACAGCTCACTGTCCGCCAAGACATCTCGATTTAAAAACAGTTTTTACCCACACGCAATCCGAATTCTGAACACACTATGATAACAGCACATATCCTCCCCATGCATGAACTGTATATTGTATGATGTTGTGTTTTATATTATGTTTGACGGGAATCAGCCTACCTTGTAACATCCTGTACTGAACCTGAATTCCACCAGCTTGACTGTGTGGTCATTAAATAATCTAATCTAATCTAATCTAATACTTGAGGTTAGCATTATGTAGTGTTCAAGAGCCTGGCATATGTTGGGAAGAAGCTATTCTTGAACCATGTGGTCCGATACCTTCTTCCTGATCATAAGAATGACATTAGATCTTGGTCAGGGTTAATACTGACTGCGTTTTTGAGGCAGTGCCTCCTGTAGATCCTATTGATGATAGGGAGGTCAATTCCCGAGATGGACCAGGCAGTGTCTACCATTCTCTGTGATCACCTTCATTCCTGGGTGTTTAAGATCCCAAGCCAGGCCGTGAAGCAACTACTCAATATGCTCCCGACCCTAAACTTGTAGAAGTTTAAGAGGTTTTTCATCGACATACCAAAACGCCTCAGTGTTCTAAGGAATTAGAGGTGTTGATGGGCTTTCTTTATGACTGCATCAATGTGCTAGATTTAGGACAGATCTTCCGACATATACATGCCCAGGAACTTGAAATTGTTGACTCTCTCTCCAACCTGTTGATGAAGACAGGTTCGAGGATCTGCAGCTTTCCCCCTTCTAAAATCAACAATCAGCTCTTCAGTCTGAGAGCAAGGTTGTTCTTCTGGCACCATTTAATCAGATTTTCAATATCTCTTCTATACTCTAATTCATCATCATCCGTTATTTGTCCAACAAATTGTGGTAAATGTAAAAACTGCATTGGAATGGTGTCCGCTACACAGTCATTGGCATAGAGTAAATAGAGCAGGGGACTGAGCATACAGCCCTGTGGTGCTCCTGCACTGATGGTTATTGAGGAGGAATTATTGATTGTAGTCTGCTGATGAGGAAGTCAAGCATACAGCTAGTGAGAATGAACAGAGCCGCAGTTCCCTGAGTTTGACAACCCATGATGGCGTTGAACGGCAAGTTATAATTGATGAACGACATCCTGATATATGTGTTCCTATTGTCCAAGTGGACCGTGCAGCATGGAGAAGCAGTTACATCGCATCCCCGTTTATCTATTGCAGTGGTAGGCAAACTGTTGTGGATCCAGGTCATTGCTAAGATAGGAGTTGATATGAATCGTAACCAACCTGCCAAAGCACTTTGTCACAACGAATGTTAGTGCTAATGGTCAGCAGTCATTGAGGCATGTCACCTTACTTTTCTTGGGCACTGGTATTATTGCTACCCTTTTAAAGCAGGTAGCATTCTTGAACCTCAGCAACAAGAGGTTGAAGATGTTCACAATCATTCCAGCCGGTTGGCCTGTGCGGGTTTTAAGTAAGAAGTCAGGTACACCATTAAGGCCGGACGTTTTCTGAGGGCTCATCCCCATGAAGAATCTTCTGACATCGGTGACTGAATTTAATTTCCGTCGGGAGCTATGGGAACTCCAAAAAGGCACAGCGGTGTTCGCCTTTTCGAAGCGAGCACCGCTGTGCCTTTTTGAGCTCCCAGTTGGTTTTGCCTTGTAGAACGTGATGGCGTGCAAATCCTGCAGAGTTCCAAATGTATATCTCATCAGTTTAGAGCAAAATTGTCTTTCAGTTGGCCCTATCATGGTCTTCCTGGACTTCCTATAGGTGCTTACATTGTAAGACTTGGAATGCCTGAGACCTGGTTCTCAGTAGATTGCAAACCTCCTGGTTTATCCAACAGCATGTTGCATGTTGTCCACTATAAAAACAGAACACCCTTGCTGTCTCATGGCAATCACTAGCCCAGTGTGGACAATGTGTGCACAGAAAAAGCAATTCTTATTCATCTTCTTGAGATCTTTGGGATTGAGGAAACTTGCTTTTACTCTGAGGTGACTAATAATGGGAACCACAGACTCTTTCAAATTTACATAAGGAAGTGGTAATGGGATGGCCTGGTGGGAGGATTGTTCGGTGGTCCACCCCTTGTGTTAGGCCATTATGTGTTTCGATACATGGCCTCAAGGTTTTCAATATCATCCCAAATGATCTTTGTCCAATTTGAAAGGTCATGGGCCCGAGGTTCCCATGAATTACTGGGGATGTTGCATTTGATCAAGAAAGCTTTCTTGGTACATGATTAACCGTTTGATCGAGTACTGGATGTACACATAATTTGCATACTTTTACATAAAAACCGTGCCTGTGATGCTGCTTTATTGTACCTGTATCTCACCATACCTAAAAATATGGGAATAAAGTCAATTTGATTTGACACATTGGTATGAGTTCTGTGTCCAGTCAACACTAATCGCATTCTCACCTGTCACTCCAGTCACTCAATTTAGTGAATAACAAGCAACAATTGAAGCTTGGTGCTTATACAGGACACTTCCACCCACCACCTTTCTAAATCTGTGAAATGGGTGCTGCCAGAGAAGAAACAACCAACTGCGTTATAAGTAACACTAACTAAAAGTTTTATATTTCCCAGCACTGCATAGCTGAACTCGAAGGATAAACTGTTAAAAAAAACAAGATCATCCAGTCAAATGACACCTTAATATACCCTTGTAAAACACAGTCAAATTATCAACAAGATTTGGATCCTTGATTGCCCACATCAAGAGGCTCAGACTGTCTCGAGAGAAATGAGTCAGCCAAAAGAGCACAAACAAGTCGCTGTAACCAGTTGTGTTCAATTGATGGAGTAAAGATCAACACACAGTTGAATCAGTAAAAAAAATATTAAAAAATGAATGATACAAAAACTGTATCAAAAGGAAACATGGCAAATAAAAAGAAAAAAGCATTGAATTTACATTTGTAGGATTAAACGTTCTACTATTAAAGAACCTTTAAACTACATGTCTGAAAAATTGTGATAAGACTGCACAGATAAATATATCCAATGTTCAAAATCTAATACTTCACAAAAAAATATAAACAACTAAACTATTCGGCATGTCAAAATGGTTGTTTTAATGTGGCCTATTGACAATAACTGCATTTGTATTAAATACTTTCTCAGATACTGCTTATTCCACTGGTAATGTTTAATCAGATCAACAAGGAGGTAACACTAGCTTTTTTGCAAATATCCTTGGCCCTATGACATCAGTTTTTTGAACAAGAATACTATCTAGCAGTGACAGTCATATAAATGAGACTCCCTCACAACAAAAGAAAAAAATGTAGAGACCCATCAGTCACTTTCTTTCACTAATGGACACTGGAAGCCTTTGAGACAGAGTGATACATACAAACAAAATATGCATCAGAGAATAAGACAACAAATTGTTTCACTTCACATGCCTTACGGCATTTGTATGAAGGGTCATGAACTTACTCGCCAATATTTGAATACACTGAACAATGTGAAATAATTCAGCTTCAAGAATTTCAATGAGGCAACAGGGACAAGGAGACGAGACATCTGCCTGCACGTATAATCCTTTGGTGACAGTGCTCTTGCTTGTTTGTGAGCTCTTTGTAACCTGGCATTGAATGAAAAAGGAAAGATTACTCGGGGAAACTGATGACAACATTCCTAATTGTTCTCAATAACTGGCTGCCTGCCTCGTACCAATCAGCTAATGAAAACTCTTAACAGACCTTGATAGTTGAGGGAATGTCTCCAACTTACTTAGTCAAACTTATAAGGACAGTTGCTAAAATTTTGCTCAGTAAGTGGACTTAATATATACCGAAGATAGTAAACCAGCATCTGCAGTTCCTTCTTTAATGTTTTAATATATAACTTGGATAGAAAACATAGAAGCAAAGTGAAGCAATTTTCATTGTGATGCTGGAAAAAACAAAAGGTAGGTAGTACAGTGAAAAGTGCACGGTAAACAATACAAAGCCTTTGTTGCGTACTGACCAGTCAGTGGAAAGGAAATGCATGATTACAATCGAGCAATCCACTGTGTAGAGATACATGATAATGGGAATAACATGAATAATGTTTAGAGCAAGTTTAAGTCAGTAAAGTCCAATCAAAGATAGTCCGAGGGTCTCCAATGAGGTAGATAGTAGTTGAGGACTGCTCTGTTGTTGTGGTAGGATGGTTCAGATGCCTGATAACAGCTGGGAAGAAACTGTCCCCGAATCTGGAGGTGTGCATTTTCACACTTCTATACCTTTTGCCCATCAGAGAGGGGAGAAGAGGGAGTGGCCAGGGTGCGACTCATTCTTGATTATGCTAGAGGCCTTGTCGAGGCAGCATGAGGTATAAATGGAGTCAATGAAAAGGGAGGTTGGTTTTGTGTGATGGTCTGGGCAGTATCCACAATCCTCTGCAATTTCTTGATGTCTTGAATTGAGCTGTTCCCAAACCAAGCTGTGATGCATCCAAAAAAATGCTTTCTATGGTCCATCTGTGGAAGAAAATGTTGGGGACATGCAGAACTTCCTAAGTTTCTCAGGAAGTAGAGGTGTTGGTGTGCTTTCTTGACCACTGCTTCAATATGGGTGGTCAAGGAGAAGCTGTTGGTGATATTTAATCCTCGGAAGTTGAAGCTTTCAACCATCTCTACTTTGACGCCGTCAATGCAAACCGGGGTATGTGTGCCACTTCGCTTCCTGTAGTTGATCACTATCTCCTTTGTCTTGCTGGCATTGGAGAGAAAGATTGTTGTTTTGACACCAGGTCACAAGGTTCTCAATCTCCTTCCTGTACTCCATCTCATCATTATTTGATATCCAGCCAACAATGGTGGTGTCGTCTGCGAATTTGAAAATTGAATTAGATTTGTATATGGCTGCAGAGTCGTGAGTGTATAAGAAGTAAAGGGGGCTGAGAATGTATCGTTGTGGAGCACCAGTTTTGAGGATTATCAGAGAGGATGATTTGTCACCCTTCCTCACTGATTGTGGTCTGTTGGTCAGAATGTCTAGGATCCAGTTGCAGAGATGAGTGCTGAATCTGTCCTGCAAATTTGGTGATGCTTGGATGGTATAATGGTGTTAAAGGCAGAGCTGTAGTTTATGAATAGGAGTCTGATGCAGGTGTCTCTCTTATCCAGGTGTCCTCACACTTTTAAAAGCATCCCACTTTCCAGATGTTCCTTTACCCGCTAACAACCTACTCCAATCAACTTTAGCAAGTTCCTGTCTAACAACATCAAAATCGGTCTTTTCCCAGAATTTTAACTTATGGGCTTTATCCACAACTGTTTTAAAGCTAATTGAACAAAGATCATGGTCCTAAAAGTCTTGCCCACAGACACTTCAGTCACTTGCCCTTCCCAATTCCCTGAGAGTAGATCAAGTTTTGCCCTCTCCCTTGTGGGGCCCTCTGCTTTTTGCCTGAGGAAACTTTCCTGAACACACTTAACAAATTTCACCCTGTCTACGCCGTTGACGCTATGATAGTCCCAGTTATATTGGGATGTTAAGTATTTAGGAGTCTCCTGCACTGAAAATTACTTATCTTCTAACTGCAGAGCAGTAGCTGTTAGCACTGCTTAAGACCACAAGGACAAGCAAATGAGAACTAAGAAAGGTAGGGTGTCAGTGCATAAAGGTGCTTGATACAACATAATTTTATAAAGTTTGTATTGATTTTGTGTTAACCTTTGTTGTCATGTCCTGATCCAATGGCCACAATGGTGATGGAAAGTACAACAGGGAAAATTGGTGATTGGTCATTTTTCAGATTTTGTGGCAGTAGTCTAGATGAACTGGAACAAAGTAACAGGAAGACATAGGGATGAAGGGGCAGGAGTGAAAATGTGAATGCTGTTTCTTAACCTCACTGTTTAGAAGGACGAGGGGGTCCTTATAGAAACATATAAAATTATAAAAGGACTGGACAAGCTAGATGCAGGAAAAATGTTCCCAATGTTGGGCGAGTCCAGAACCAGGGGCCACAGTCTTAGAATAAAGGGGAGGTCATTTAAGACTGAGGTGAGAAAAAACTTTTTGACCCAGAGAGTTGTGAATTCCCGGCTACAGAGGGCTGTGGAGGCCAAATCACTGGATGGATTTAAGAGAGAGTTAGATAGAGCTCTAGGGGCTAGTGGAGTCAAGGGATATGGGGAGAAGGCAGGCACGGGTTATTGATAGGGGACGATCAGCCATGATCACAATGAATGGCTGTGCTGGCTTGAAGGGCCGAATGGACTCCTCCTGCACCTATTTTCTAGGTTTCTATGTTTCCCTAAGATAATGGTGGCACAGTAACACAGTTAGTGGAGTTGCTGCCTCACAGCAACTCAGTGACTCAGGTTCAGTCATGATCACTGCTACTGTCCCTATGGAGTTTACACGTTCTCCCTGTGACTGCAAGGGCTTCCTTTGGGTGCCCTGCTCTCTTCCCACATGCCAAAAACATGCAAGGTGTTTGGTTAATTGATGATTTTTAATTGTGCCTGGGCTGGAGATGTTTTGTAGAATCCTGAGGAAGGTTGCTGAGAATCTGGGTATAGTAAAATGGGTTAAGATAGAATTAGTGTAAAAATGTGTGTTTTTATAGTGGCCAAAGGACCTGTTTCTGTGCTATATCTCTCTACAATGCTAAAAGATAGTAGAATCACATTCCAATGCTCGGTGCCTCAAGAACCTAGGTGTTATGTTGGACAGATTATCGTGCCACTCATCAAAGGCCTTTGAACACTGATACCCAGAGCCAAAACAGCAGAGTATGACTACCCAATGTAACTATTTTGGGTTATTTCAGCTTGTTTAGCGATGGAACTTAAGATATTGGCTATCAGAAGCTGTAAGATGCCTGGGAGATTAGGGCAAATGGTGGTGGCATTTTCCCTAATCACCCCTCCATGACACACTGGTCAACCTGAGGAGTACCTTCAGCAACAGACTGCTTCCACCAAGATGCAGGCCAGAACGCCACAGGAGATCTTTCTTCCCTGTGGCTATCAAACATTACAACTCCTCCCCCTTCTGTCGTGGGGTAGACTGACAGAGACTGACTCCCACACACCCCCCACCCCAATCTTTGCACATCACCCAAGCTTTTCCACTCGTCACTTTAATTTCATGTTTCATATATTTTATGTTTTTATGACTGTTGGCAGATCAATTCCCTTCTTGGGATGAATAAAGTTCTATCGTATCATATCATATCATATCGTGATTATCACTCATAATTCCACGTCAGACACAGTGGGCGCCAAACCCTGCACAGAGGTCCATGTAAGATTGATATTAGATTCTTCTCTGCTCCTTGATATTTCACAGTGCCTGAACTTAGTGGCTGGGAGTGTCGTAAAGTGCCTGAACTTAGTGGCTGGGAGTGTCTTCCCTTCCAAACTATTTCTTCCAGTTAACTTCCTTTTAACTCACCTACTGTTGCTTGGTCAACTGAAATAGAAACTGATGGGAGGGGAGCAAGAGAGGTGCATATACACCATTTGCAGCTCATATAATTCAGAGATTGGGTGATGCAGGAGATGTGAGAAGAAGAATGAGGTATATTGCCATCCTCAATGGTATTGAACCAGGTACTGGATACTGACTAATTCGAAGGGCCGAATGGCCTACTCTTGCACCTATTATCCATTGTCTATTGTCATTCATTGCTGCAGATGTGTAATATAATGCAGCCTAGCCTGTCCCTATCGCATTTGACTGTGCTTTACCTGACCTTGTCACCTATTCCTTCTCTCCAGAGATGCTGCCTGTCCCACTGAATTACTCCAGCATTCGGTGTCTATCTTTGGTGTAAACCAGCATCTGCAGTTCCTTCCTACAGACTTGAGAGTGCTCATGGATATTATGATTTAACTGGAAAGCACAGCTTTTCACTCTTTCTCATTTCACATGACAATACTAATCAACCAAACTAAACCAAACAGTAATTCAAATCAGAAATTTGTGATTGTGTGTGAGAAGAAATCATCACTCCTTCGAGGAAGGTCTCAGCAAAATAGGTTGCCTGGAAACCAGAACATTCTGAGTAAGGCCGCTGGCCAGGCAAGCAGCCTTAAAACAGATATTTTGAGTTTTATCGGAGGCATATGGTGATTAGGTTTGACTAAAATCAACTCTGTTGAAATGAATTCCACATCACAGTTTATACTTTGGTGGTATGTGTAATCTGGTACTATAACCTTGTCAAATGAATGCTTGGTAAGAAAAATAAGAATACAATAAAATGTGGGAGCTTATAAAAAATATGGATATTAAATCTATAAAGAGTACTTCATGATATTTCACTATTTTTGGATATTGTCTTCAGTGTACAGCTTAATAGGTCTGTTTACAGCTGTTTTTTACATTTTAACAATGACATCAGACTATTTAAAATGAATGCTTAATGATTGTCTTGGAATGAGGACACATGCAATAATATACGGTTCTTCAATGTGATTATTTTGAATGTTGTGAGTTACAAATTGGTCCCATAGTGGTGTCTGAGGTGCATATCATGTTGATGATGGCATGAGCAAACACAGTTAACAACCAGAGAAATTCTGCAAAATTAGCAAATCATAGCATCAAACGACATTTCAGTTAACGTTCTTGCTTAACCTCACACAGGTTAAACAACCCTAAGGTATAAGTGGGGATTCTTTAGCTTTGCTCTGGAGTATTAAGCAACATGTGACAATTACTGGAGACACAAGAGACTGCAGATGCTGGAATCTGGAACAGTGAACAAACTACTGGAGGAATTCAGGACGTTGAGAGGCATCTGTGGAGAGCAAGGAATTACTGACATTTCAGGATGAGACTCTTTGTCAGGATCCTGATTTAGGGTCTTGACCCAAAAGGCCGGCAATTCCTTCCCTCGCTCACTTCCCCACCCCCACAGATGCTGGTCACCCCAATGAGTTCCTCCAACAGTTTGTTGTTTTGCTTATGAAATTTATTATATCTCTGAGGAATTTGTAACAAGCTCAGGGTGACTACAAACCAGCCCCATGAGCCAAGCTGTATGTACTCAACTTTTCCAAAGTACTTCGGACCCATCTGCTCTGCTATTCCCCAGGAAATAAGCCTCAACATTATTTTGCTCCCTTTTAATTACCTTAAAATCAGTTTAAAAAGTCCAATTAACATCATTATCTTCAATTGAGAGGTTCACAGTACAGCATTAAATGGTTTCCCTATGCAGCACTATGTCACTCTGTTGATCTATTGTGAATTCTAGCACTTACAGGCATTGGTTTTGCAGGTGCAATTTGGAATGAGCTCTTTGGGGGATTTACCACATGGAAGCAGAAGTTTACAAGCAACAGGGGAATATAGTTGCTTAATGAGTGCATGCTGCAATGATGGGACGCAATGGAAAGGTCCTCTCAGGGGGTCAGAGGGGTCAAGGAAAGAGCATTCATGTCGCGGCCCTGTTTCCACCAATCTTTCCACCACCACGCACAAGAAGCACAAGAAGTACAAGACAGACACCATTATATGCAGATGGCGAGAAGTGTGTTCAGCTCTAGCTGAACAACTTCTAATCTTGTGTGTGGACTCGATAAGAAGAGGAGGTCAGAGAGACCTAAAAAGGCTGGGGAGATAAAAGAAGTGCCTGCAAGTGACATGATGTTTATGCATGGGAGCCACATAGATTATCCATTGTTGGGTGCTCCTGGTGTTAGACTGCTTTCTCTGAATGTTTGCATTTTAGGGAGACTGGCAATGCAGAAAGATCTGATGCCTGCTTCATACCGAAGGATAAATAAACAAACTTTTCGTCCGTTGAATATAGAGCGCAGGTAATGCCCCAAATAAAATAATGAGTGGCAAACAGTGATCTGCCATACAGGTCAGCAGCAGCAGCATGATTTTCAGACCATGATTCTGATTTAATGGGTATACATGAGGTTGTACCCAAAGTCACAGAACTCAAAGATGACAAAATGCAGGAGGAGTATTAGACTTTTTAACAGCAAGGTTTCAGCAGAAATGAGGCAAGTAATAGCCGGTTGTTCCGCAAGTTAATAAAAAGTTAACGTTTAAATAAATCTTGGGGATTGCACTATTGTCGAATGTATGATAAGACATAGAGGATATTACTCTCCACGAGGTTAAGTCATTTTTCAACTGCACAACAACTCTGTGGTTGGAAATACAACATCACGCCCAGGAAAGAGAACAGCGCAAGTGACATTATGCTTAGTGACATGTATATGAAGATTCCTAATTTTCTGCTGCAAAATAAGTTCCACAAGGATGCTCTAGTCGCTGAAACCGTCTAATTTGGTGAACTCTTGCTGTTTTAAAGACATATCTATTATTTCTCAAAGTTAATCGTAGGAATCTGAAACAACATGGGCGACATTTATTTAGATCCCTGGCAATGCAAGTCAACAGGGATGGTTGAGAGCAATGCAAAATGGGGCAGGCACTGCTGAAGGTCAGCATCTCTTAAAATAATTATATCCTTAAATTTCATCAAAATGAAGACTTCATTTTTTATGTTGTTTCAAAATGAAGTTCATCAAAATGAATCAAATGCTATTAGAGCTGGGGGTGGAGAAATCTTTATTCACAGGGTGGTGTTTTGTTTGTAAGCAGAGTTTCCTTGCTGTTGTTCCAGCTGCAAGATGCATTCCTTTACCAATGACCTGAATGCAAACAACATAAAAAAATAGTCTGAGTCCTGACACAAGCCGTCATCTGTTCATTCCCTCCACAGATACTGCCTACCAGCTGAGTTCCTCCAGCACTTTATTTTTGCTAAGGATTCGGGCATCTGCCGTTTCTTATGTCTGCACTAAAAAAATGATACCCAACTCTGCACTGAAGTGATGCCATTTAAAACTGGCTCCAAATGAAAAGGCCCATCATGAATGAAACCCATGGAGTACCATGCTTTTCAACATCAGCTTTATATAATTGGTTCAGCTCAATCATAATACTGTTTACGTTCCATTTTCCCAAGTTGGGCATCTTTGTTAAATGCAGCTCCAACATTTTCCTGGGTTGACTGATTTATTTTTGGCTTCTTTATGATGTCAAACATTATTTTAATGACAAAGTATTCCTCAATTCCATTGTTTTAAAATTGCAGTTTTAGAATCACACAACAAAAAAAAACATGTCCTTTGTGGTTCTTCGGAGCTAATGCATATCATTCTGCACATGCGTAAGAATATCCTCACTGAAATCTACCATCTGCTGCAATTACCATGATGACCTTTTGGATCACAAACTAATGGTCACCAAGTTAACAGTCACAATCAGTTTTTTGACATGGAGCTCCTTTGCATGTGGACATGTGCAACATCTTCCATTGTTCCAGCTCATTTCTGTATGAAGAGAGTCCACACATTTCCCTCTCAATTGCCAGAAACCTCCAGGTGTATCCAAAACAAGTGGACATAGTTTTAAGGTGAGAGGTAAAAGGCTTAAAGGAGACCTTAGTGGTAATTTGAGAGTAATTGAACATACTGCGCGAGGAGGAGGTGGAATCGGATAGAATTATGATGATTAATAGTCATTTACATGGACACTTAAATAAGCAAGGCATCGAAGGATACAATCCTAATGCAGGCAATAGATTTAGTGCAGATGGGCTTAAAGGTCAGCATGGACGTGGTGGGCTGAAATACCTGCTTCTGTGCTGTACAACTCGATGACACTATAAACAAAGGTTCTGCAAGATATACAGATTTTCCATGGTGCTGACTTATAGTATCCAAACATAAGTCACATGTGCTCTTTGCATGCCAACTCAAAAATATGCCTCAGCAAACGACTAAACTTGCTCGTTGTTTCGCTAGTGGATTAGTACAGGTCATGCACAATATTGGTCAATGTCCTCTTTCCCAACAGTCACAATACCTACAATTTGCACCAGCCAACAGTGACATCTATAATATGAGCCACCAGAGCAAACCAAAGCAAACAAAGGCTATCCACTTATGACATGGCTAGTTATTTTGGTGCATAAATCGCCAAGAAAGCACACCAATGCCTAATTCCTTAGAATGCTTAGCAAGTTTGGCATGCCTCCATAACTCTCACCAATTTCTATGGATGCATGGTAGAAAGCATTTTATTGGGATGCATCACATGTGAATAGCTCTATCCAAGACCGCAATAAATTGTAGAGAGTTGTGGAGGTAGCCCAGACCATCACACAAATCAACATCCCTTTCATGGACCCCATCTACACTTCATGCTGCCTCGGCAAGGCCACCAGCATAATCAAAGTCGAATCTCAAGTTCAAGTTCAAGTTCACATTTATTGTCACATGCACCAATTGGTACAGTGAAATTTGAGTTACCATACAGCAATACAAATAAAAAGAACACAATACACAATAGAATTTAACATAAACATCCACCACAGTGGAATCAACATTTCTCACTGTGATGGAAGGCAATAAAGTTCAGTCATCTTCCTCTTTGTTCACCCGTGGTCGGGGCCTTTGAACCCTCCGCAGATGTACAGACCCTCTCGCCGAGATGATCGAAACACACACTCTCCGGCTTGGCTTCCGAAGTCCACAGGCCCCGCTGGACGGAGCTCCAACACTGGCGATCCTCGGCAAGCGATCGCGAAGAAAGCACAAGAAAGCAGACCACAGCTCCACGGTGTTGAAGTCAGCAGGCCCAGCACTCCGGAGCTCCAACACTGGCAGTCCCCGGCAAGGGATCGCCCCGCTCTGCGATGGCAATTCCGCGCTACGCCTGCTGCTGAAGCTCTGGGCCAGTCTCCAGTAGGAAAGGCCGCGCCAATCCAGTTGGTAGGCCGCGAGAGGGGAGGTTGAAGATGCGACATGGAGAAAACACGCATCACCATCCAGGTAAGTGACTGAAAAACGGTTCCCTCCTATTCCCCCTCACCACCCCCCACATAAGACATACTAAGAAACATTGAAACACATTTAGACACACTAAAAACACTAAAATGGTAAAAGGACCAACGAGCTGCTGGCGAGGCAGCCACTGCGGTGGCGCCACCTGATGGAGACACTCCCTTTTCTCCCCTCTCCCATCAGGCCAGTGTTTCCACTTTGAAGGAAATTACCTAAAATTCTGGTTCTTTTCGGTGATTTTAGGGAAATTGAATAATTTCGGGAAATATCCGCATCCGGCACGCGAAGGGGTGTAAAGATAATAAACACAGCACTGCCGGTTTGGCGCTCAAAGGTTTAAACAGACACTGTCAGTTTAACACGTGGGAATTTAAAGAAAGAGCTGTCGGCTGAAGCGTTATGGCTTCTAAATATAGCGCTGCCGGCTGGAGCGCTGTGGGCTTTAAACATAGAGCTATGGCCACAGCGCTATGTGTCACAGCCTGTTCGGGAAAATTCTCGTATAACAATGAGTCTTTGGAATTCTCTTTCTCAGTGGAAGTTGTGCCTTTGATTAGTTTTCAGGCAGTGGTAGAATTCTGGATAAGCCTAATGGTGAAAAGTTACCAGTAGTCTGGGATTGCAGTTACATTGGGATTGGCCTTGATTTTACAGAACGGTGGGTGGGCTCAAGGGGCCGAGGGAGAGAGGGAGAGAGGGAGAGAGGGAGGGGTGGAGAGAGTGAGAGAGAGAGGGGTGGAGAGAGGAAAGGGAGAGTGGGAGAGAGGGAGGGACTGGGAGAGAGCAGAGAGGGAGGGCACAGAGGGAGAGAGCGGAGAGGGAGAGAAGACGGGGGAGAGGGACTGGGTCGCGGCGCGAGAGAGAGGAGGGGTGCGGCTGGATGACGAATGGGGAGGGAGGGAATAAGAGAGGGAGGGAGTGAGGAAAGGAGGTGGCAGACGAGGAGGTGTGGAAAGGGGGAGGGGGAGGAAGGGAGGGAGGGAGGGAGAGAAAGAGGGAGGTGGAGGGAATGAGGGGGGAGAGAGAGAGGGAGGGAAGGAGAGAGGGAAAGAGAGGGAGGGGGAGCGAGAGAGAGGGAGAGAGGGAGGGGGAGAAAAACGTGTTGTAAACGTGTGCCCGCAAAAAACCCAACAACAAATAGCACGCAGGAAGCATTTTTGAAAATTTCAGGAAATATCATCAAATTCCAGGAAATTTGGGATTCTATTGAAGGAATTTTTTTTTGAGGTGTGGAAGCACTGCATCAGGCAAGAGGTACAGAAATGTGAAAAAGTATACCTCCAGATTCAGGATCAGTTTCGTCCCAGCTGTTATCAGGCAACTGAACCATCCTATCACTGATTCGAAAGTGATCATGACCTACCATCTACCTCATTGGAGACCTACGGACTATCTTTAATCGGACTTTACTGGACTTTATCTTGCACTAATACTATTCGCTTTATCCTGTATCTGTATACTGTAGATGGCTTGACTGTAATCATGCATAGTCTTTTTGTTGAATGGATAGCAAGCAACAACAAAACATTTCACATGGTGTTTCGATGGTAGAAAATTGCTGCTTTCTGTGGAGGACACCATAGATGGATGGTGACCTTGAGTAGTCTGTGCCTCAGGAGCCTGGCTATGAATTGCATTTTGCAGGTTAGGCTGTTTGGCTGACAGATGAGGGCAACAGCACTGGCAATTGGAAGGCAATTGCAGCTATCCTGGGAGGAAACAGCAGATTTGTGCAATCAAAGCAATCTGAAGGACTGCTGCATCAGTCTCCAAGGCACTTTGAAAACTGTAGTCCACAGCCACAAGTGCAGCAGTCTAAGCTGTCAAGGCAGAAGCTTGAAATTTGCTTAATTGCTTCATAACAGGGGGATTTCAGTATAGGAGTAAAGAGGTTCTTCTGCAGTTGTATAGAGCTCTGGTAAAACCACATCTGGAGTATTGTGTACAGTTTTGGTCTCTTAATTTGAGGAAGGACATCCTTGTGATTGAGGCAGTGTAGCGTAGGTTCACGAGATTAATCCCTGGGATGGCGGGACTGTCATATGAGGAAAGATTGAAAAGACTAGGCTTGTATTCACTGGAGTTTACAAGGATGAGGGGGAATCTTATAGAAACATATAAAATTATAAAAGGACTGGACAAGCTAGAAGCAGGAAAAAAATTCCCAACGTTAGGCGAGTCCAGAACCAGGGGCCACAGTCTTACAATAAAGGGGAGGCCATTTAAGACTGAGGTGAGAAAAAACATTTTCACCCAGAGAGTTGTGAATTTGTGGAATTCCCTGCCACAGAGGGCTGTGGAGGCCAAATCACTGGATGGATTTAAGAGAGTTAGATAGAGCTCTAGGGGCTAGTGGAATCAAGGGATATGGGGAGAAGGCAGGCACGGGTTATTGATTGGGGACGATCAGCCGTGATCACAATGAATGGTGGTGCTGGCTCGAAGGGCCGAATGGCCTCCTCCTGCACCTATTTTCAATGTTTCTATGTTTCTAATTGTAAGCTGAGACATTGTCCATCGAATGCTATATAATGGTTGGGTCCCAAGGGTGCAGACTTCACTGGTAGGGTGAGCATTTATCGTCTACTCTGCCAGGTAATGTTTTCCAAGATTTATGTCCAATGATGATAAAGGACTGAGTGAAATATTTCCAAGTCAAGACGGTGTGTGAGCTAGATAGGAGCTTGCTGAATACGATATTCCTTTCTGGGGGTAGAAGTTGTGGGGTGATGCTAGTCATTCTGATGTTGAGTATTTTGTAAATGTCGCACAATGTTGTCATAGTGCACTGGTGGTGGATTGGCTGCTAATTAAACTGGCTGCTTTGTCCTGCAAGGTGTTAAGCACGCATCCAGGCAAGAAGAGAGTAATTCATCACACTCTTGCCTTGCACCTTGCAGGCAGTTCAAAGCCCTAGGGCACACGAGATGTGTTATTTGCTGAAGAATAGTCAGCTTCGTGCCTGTTCTTGTAACAACAATTTTAATGTGGCTGATCCAGCTATGTTCTTAGTCATTCATGATTACCAGCATATTGATGATAGGGATTTGGAAATGTCGTTAAATGTCAAGGATTTGAATATTGCGTGAGATAGTCATTACCAGACACATTTGTGTTATATGGGTTACTTGTTACATATCAGCTCATACATAACTGTTGACCAGAACTTGCCACACAAAAGCATAACTGTCGTCATCTTTGGATGAGTTGTAAACATTGTGCAACCATCAGTAAAAAACTACTTCTGACCTTATGATGAAAGGTCATTGAATGTTCCCAAGATATATGAATAACTTTTTCGGAGTTCACATCAGTTGGCAGACTTACCTCCAATGCAGAAAATGTTGGAGTTTGTTCCCTGCCACATAGCGTATTCTGCAGTGTCTTCAGGATGAAAATAGATTCCAGAAAAAAAACAGAAAATGCTGGGAAGACTCAGCAGGTAGCACAGCCTTTGTGGAAAGAGAAACAGAGTTAATGTCTCGGACCCATTGTCAGAAATTGAAAATAGAAACAAAAGTTTGTTTTAAATTCATGGCATGTACCAGCGCTTGACACAGCTACAATACATTAATGCTGCTCAACTGGAGAGGGGTAGTTGGGTGACAGACAAGTTGGATTGAATGCTCTGTTTCCAGGCTATGATATGTCCACCAAGTTGAAACCAAGTTGCTATTTTTAATTTTAGTCTCAACATTTTTGTATTTGTTCACATTATGTGGATGTCACTGACACAGTCGACATTGATTGTCCACTCGTATTAGCTTGTGGATTGTGCTATCTTCTCAGTATGTCAGCAGTTATTAAGGAGTCACCCAAAACATACCAAGGTTAGACTTCATAAGATTGGCAGCTTTGCTTCCCTGATGACAGTGCTGAAGCAGATGGGTTTACATTCCAGTAGCTTCACCACTACTGCTACCAGCTTTAAAATACAATTAATTGATCTCCTGACTTTCAATTCCCCAGATGTTGAGGTGGGGTTTGAACTCACATCTTGAACATGAGTTTAGGGTAATCGAATAACATAACCACTGTATCATGCTATGCTTTGACATTGGAGCATGCAGGTTAAGATCGTCCTCTGAGAAAGAGTCTTTATTGGCCATGTGCTGCACTGAGTTTTCTATCAAATCTGGAGGCAAGCATGTAGCTTGGGAGGGAGAGAAATCAACCTGTTAAAATTAAGCCTTCTCAATTCAGGGTCCATCGATTTTCTTTTCTTTTCCAAAGCAGCTGATTCCATTATCAAATAGTTTCTACTTGTTTTTGAAGCTCACCAAATTATTGAAATTGGGATGGTAATTCATTATGAATGCAGTTTTCACACCTGAATTGTTGATAAGGTATTATGTGTCTTTCCCAATGCACTGTTTGTACATCTAAACAATATCTGAAACAAAGAGAGAATAATGGCAATTCCCAGCAGGTCAGGTTGAATAATGCAACAGACGCAACAGCTGGCTTTCGCCTCCTGTCCCCTCCGTCTCCTAGTAATTTATTTCCATTTTAAATTAAAAATATCATGCCCATTGCTGATGATTGTGTCACATCTACAGTGGGAAGGCTCAATGCAGGTGAGTTGATTCCTTTGTTATGTTTATCTTCTTCCTGTACTATGCCTTCCCATCTACCATGGTTGGCGAAGTCCTTCACTACATCCCATCGATTTCCCAAACCTCTGCTCCAAAACCTGAGGCACACCACTCATCACAGGCCTGAAGTCCAAAAAACAACCATCCACCATCACCTTCTGCTTCCTTGCATGAAGCCAATTATCTATTCATTCAGCTATCTCTCCTTGGATCCCATGTGATCTAAACTTCCAGAGCAACCTACCATGCAGAATCTTGTTAAAGATTCCGTGCCGTGCATGGGTTTTCTCCGAGATCTTCGGTTTCCTCCCACACTCCAAAGACGTACAGGTTTGGAGGTTAATTGGCTTGGTATAAGTGTAAATTGTCCCTTGTGTGTGTAGAATAGTGTTAATGTGCGGGTATCGCTGGTTGGTGTGGACTCGGTCGGTCAAAGGGCCTGTTTCCGTGCTGTGTTTCTAAAAAAAATGCTTTGCTGAAATCAATATATACAATGAGGGCAATATATCTCTGCCCTCATCAACCTTTTTGGTCACATCTTAAAGAAACAATCAAATTTATGAGACATGATCACCCACGCACAAAACGATGCTGACTGTCCCTCATCAGCTCTTGTTCATCTATATACATGTATCTAAATGCTTGTGTATCTTATCCCTCAGAATACTCTCTAGGAACTTTGCGGCCACAGATGTTAGGTTCACTGGCCTGTAATTCCCAAGCTTTTCCTAACAGCCCTTCTTAAATAGAGGCACAACTTTTGCCACGGTCTGACTGCTTCTCTTTCCATAAATGTTCCCTGCCTGTTGAGGGTTTCTGCTATTTTCTGTTTTTATTTGATTAGTTTCTTTGATGTTTGCTATTTTTATTTGATGTTTCTTTGATACAAGTGTGTTGCAGTGACTTACTGTTACCTTTGTGTGTATTAAAGTGATACAAATCCATCATCTTCAAAGAACAATTGCTTCATTTAAGTTGGTGAGTTGCTACTACCTTATGAAAACCTGACATGTGGGTTACCTATTAGAGCATTTGTTTGTAAAAGTTTAAATAAAATTACACTACCTCAATAAATAGCTGTATTTTCTTAATGCTCCGTGTCTAAATAGGTTAGAGTGATTTCCAGCTAGATTGGTATAAGAGTGAATAGCATATTGCACTCATCAATATTTGTAGATATCTTTTGAACTTACAAAATATTCATTCACTTGTCAAAATCAATTGACATAACTGCAGGTCATTTTATACCCTTTACATTGATATCATTTATATGTGGGCAGTTTGATCGACAATCTCCCTGAGAAAGCTTTAAAGATGTCAATCGTACTTGGGCCTACTTGGGAACACATGGTGTCAGCTGATGTGCTGAAAATCATCTGGGATCAATGGGAACAAGAGGGATGAAGTACATCCTGGATAGCAAGGGAGACACTTTAATTTAACTTTTGCAATAATATTCTAAATCAAGTTATTTTAAAAGAAAACAAACAAAAAACCATGCAGAATGGGGGCATGAGTATAAAGGCTAAGAGAAAATGGTAGTGTAGTTTCCCATGTAGATTTAAGTGGCAAAAAAATCTATTACAACAAATCACTTACAACTTATTTAATTATCCTCTTTTTAATCAAAGTATTTTTGTGTCACAAATGGACACAAAACTCAACAGGTCAGGCAGAATCACTGGAGAACGGATAAGTGATATTTTGGGTTGAGTCATTTCAGGTCTTCAATTCCCTTGTTGAATGTGCTTTAAACATACTGGTACCTCATGGAAAAATTGCATAAGCTGGCATTGAAAGGAGGAGAAACATTAAATGCACCACAACATCTTTAGGGGTAGGTTCTAATGACCAAATTAACCACTTTCCCATGTATCTATAATGCATGACTAACTCTGTGCAAGAGCATTTTAATCAAGTATTCTAAAACGTTATTGCTTACTAAATAACTATTCCTCTGTCCTACAAAATAGCAAGCTATTTCTTGCTAAAACCTCTTGGGTAAATCTAGTATGCAGATAGGAAAAATGAATAATAAATTATGATAATCTGATGTAATGTGCATGTTATTTTTAAAAATTGCAAAATAAACCCATCATAACGTGGTTACATTTAATTGTAACCAGTATTTCCATTGGTTAACTGAAACAACTGATTTTTGATCATTATTGGTAATTCTGTTTATCTATCTATTTAAAAATACTAGCTTGCACCATGGAGTTGCAGTATGTATTTGTAGAATACATTTAAGAAATGCTTTAACAAATCATGTGAAGCCCTCTATTCCAATGTCCCACACTTACTCCACCCACTCTAAAAATTCAAGACATTGGAGATAAAAATGTTGATTTGCATTTGTGAGTGTTCTGCCCCTGGAATTTTTATTGTGGCTATCACTGTCAAGGGGACAACTAGGAAATACATACATCTGTTGTCAAGAGGCTCACAGAGTATGCCAGTTATGTATTCTTTTGTCGAGTGACATGGAAAGGTCAGACCTTCAATAAACAGGAAATTAAAGAGAAGATGCACAGAGTTCAAGCATTAATAGTAAGGATTTTATCAAGCGTTCTCTGTGAAAAAAAATTGAAAGAATCCCAACTTAAATTGCCAAAAGTCTGCAATTCTATCAAAACCTAAAATTCTCAAATCAATGTATTTCTTACTTAAATGTACAACATCTTCTATTTGTTAAACTGATTATAGGTTTTCATTGAATAACCTATTGCATTAGAAACACATTGAGCTAAATCATATTGGCAAAAGTCATTGTTTCCAACAGGAATGGCCAACATTTAGCTACCTTGGCAGAGCCTTGTTCCTCCTCACTGATTAACTCCAAAGTGTTCGACCCCTGCATCTGGCCGAGGTAAATATAGTTTACAGCCAACACTGGCAGTGATTCCAGGCAGTAGGCTCAGTCCTTGAAGATTCACCGACCTCCAGCTCCTGTGCAAAAGAAAGTGTATAATTGTTTCTCCAGTTGATAAGCAGTCCTAAACCGGATAAATCCCATAGGGAATTCAAGATACTTTTTTTTAATCAAGAGACGTTAGAATGTGTCATTTGCAACAACATGGTGTAGATGAGGCACTTTTAATGACAAACTGTACAAGCATATAAGGCAGAGAGGATGTTGATGTAGAGAGTGGGTGGATAAACAAAGCGTTAGAACCAGCATTGATTAATTGAGCCATGTGGTCAATATATATGCTGCAAATTCTATTCAAGTGCACATCATTTATGAAGTCAATGTTTATTCTGCTTTTTTCGATATTCCTTTGCCATCCTTGTTTTTTAAAAGTTATGAAATACATCGCACAGGTAAATTTGCTATCCACCTCAGAGTAATATTCAACATTGAGAGAAAACAAATGTGATAAACTTTAAATGATCACTCACCACAAAATACAAACCAGAAGAGGGATTTATCAGAAACGGGGTGTGCTATTTTACATTTTTGTATGGATACGAGGACATCTTCAGTGGTCCAAAACAAACTTAAGAAATGTTCCCAGTGCCAGAATAAATATTTATGTCTTTGTGCTAAAAAGGCAGCTCTTTTTTACCACCTTCAAACATTAATGACAACAAATTGGCATTGCCAATTGCAACTTTGGAGCTCTAAATATGGTATCCTTGGCACAAGTGCACACTCTAATATTTTATTACTTGGTGCAGATAGCACAAAGCGCTCTGTATGCCATAGTGCGTACATTGTGAATATCCACTGGAAGTATGCAGGCGAGCGTGTAAAGATGATTTGCCACCAGTTCTGTCCTTTTGTGTTTGATATACGTCAACACTCTTTATTAATCTTGATAAGTATTCCCACTCTTGTGATATTTACCATGGAGTTACGAGTGGATTATTTCCAGCTGTTGCCACAAATATTGAAAGACTTTCTGCTGACTCTGTATTGCCAGGTGCATTCTCATGCACTCCCTTGGAATGGATGTAAAAAATTGTCAAATGGTACAGTGCACAAGCATGGAGATGGAAGTGGCCAACTCTTCTTTTCAGGAGATGTACATTCCCAGTACCTCACAAAGCCCTATCCCAAACTGATGGTAGAATCATCAGTATGCTCAAATATTGTGCCTTTATTTATAGGCTTCCCAAACAAAAAGTATTAGATTGTCCCGATCCATATAACCTTCTTACCTACTGACACTAATTTGAAATCTGAATTCCTGGCAATGAAACCATATGTGTATACTTGCCATCGGCTGAGCTGGCACCACTCAAGTCTATTGTCCCGAACATCCTCCACCCCAGGATCTCACATTACTTAATGCACCATTACTCTTCCAGATTCCCTTGCAAGGTCAGCAACTGAACAGGTGATTTTGTGTGTAATATTAAGTGAGTGCATTTCCATTGTTACTGCTTTGCACAACAGCTGCCAGCATCTGCTTCAGGTATACTGATCTCTTCTTCAAGAGTTGCAGGGTAACTTTAGCTGGAAGGGACTATTCACATTATTGGATCCCCAATCCAGCCGATGAAAGGTTAGTAGGTGGAACAAAAAACTGCAGGTGCTGGAAATGGAAACAAAATAAAGATTCATAGTGACTGGTCGTGAGCTGGCATATTGCTAAACACTAAGCTGGCATATTGCCAACATTGCATCAGTGGATGTGGGTTGCTAGCAATTGCAATTCCTGAATCTGTTTTCAAGGGCAAATGAATTCAAGCCCCTGAACACTTCTTTAAAATGAGAAGCTGTTGAATGGAGTTCTTTGCTGGTTTTAAATTATGCAAGTGCAAAGTTGTTAAATTATGCAGGTGCAAGTACACAGAAGATTGGTGCCTAAAGGGCCTGTCCCACTTACGTGTCCTTGGCACGCAAATTACACGACCTCACGGTCGCGTTGAACCGCGACGGTCCCGCGAAGGTCGGGCGCGATTTCATGCATACACACAGCCGTATGGAGCGTGTGACGTCATTTGAAGATGGACACAAAGCAGGAGTAACTCAGCGGGACCGGCAGCATATCTGGAGAGAAGCAATGGGTGATGTTTCGGGTCGAGACTCTTCTTCAGTCTGAAAAGAAGGGTCTTAACCCGAAACGTCACCCATTGCTTCTCTCCAGAGATGCTGCTGGTCCCGCTGAGTTACTCCTGCATTTTGTGTCTTCAATTTTCAATTCTCAAATCTTCAATTTTCAAAACTTCAATTTTCTTGGCTCCGCTCTGGGAGTAGAAGTGGGGGCGGATCCAGACCGCAACGGCCGTGAGCCCCAGGCCGTGCTTGGCGATCGTTTGCCTGCTTCTGCTGCTGTTGGAGGTGAGATGTTGCGTCGCGCCAGGGTCTTGGGCCTGTCCCACTTTGGCCGTCAGTTCCACAATAGGCCGTTGGTGTGCGAAGATTTTGTTCACTACAAAAATTTCAGAGCCCCGCGCGATGTCGCGCACAACTACATACCTCTCCGCGCTTCTAAGTGGGACTGGCCCCGCGCAGTCATACGATGCCCGGGCGCCTCAACGCGACCATGAGGTTGCGTAATTTGCGTGCCAAGGACATGTAAGTGGGACAGGCCCTTCACGCTCTCATCTAAACGGTACTACAGCATAATATTCCCATAACCCTTGCATCTCCCAGTCCACTGCAATATTATTCTCACTGCAATAACATTACCTCTCAACAAAATCCTCAGTCGGCCAGGTTTTGCTGTAAGCTATTTGGGCATGCAGAGTGAGTACGGAAAACACATGAACTCCCAGCATTGCCTTGCCTAAGCAAGAGGATTGAGTTTTAGTAACTGAATAGCATAAACCAACAAGTTGATCAGACTCCTTGCTCCAGAAACACATGCAATCTCTGGGGAATTGTGTTCATGCAGAAATGTAAAAGTTACTGGCCGGAAGGAAAGCTGTTTTCCAAGATGAATATTTGCATTTTGAAAGATTGCTTTATCACCCCTATATGAGATGCAGCCTTAATCATAGTTAGCAAACATAATTACACGTTTGGTATAGTATTATTTGCCTTCAAACATCTGTCTACACTGAACACAATTTCCGCAAGCTGGATACCAGCCAAACAAGGCAACACTAGTCATAGACTGTCCTATCACTATTCTCTGTGAAAACAAACCATTCTATTATGTTCCTTCTCTTCTCTTCTCCATTAAAAAAGGGTTGCATGTGACATTCTTCACAGTGACCTTATTCCATTCTTTCGCTTCCTGTGGGCTCCATTTGAAGAACTTAACATTGGAAATAGTTTATCGGAACTGTAACCTTAAATTAACTGAAGCCCATTTTTTTCTTCTGATCTGCTTATGTGACAACAATACAAGTTAATTTGCTGGATGTTTGTGTGTGTAAATAAAGTAGAATCAAAATTTCAAGTTAATCTTACACAACAAGCAAATTTATAGATAAAGCTTTAGATCAATACCAACTTGCTGGCAATTCTTAAGTTTCTCCACTACTGTTTATATGAGAAATAAGAAAAATATCAGTAATTAAATTATCTTAGTCCAACTGTCTGGAAAGTAACAAAAAAGTACTGGAGTAAGAAAGTTTTGGAAAGAAAGATTGACAATTGTGTCCTGTCCCCACAATATGATATGCAAGTCTATTTCAAGAGTAAATTGCTCTAGGTTTGAATAAATTAATTCTGATCTCATTTCTAAATTCAACACTCACAAGTGTGAGCCAAGGACACTTCTTTCCGATAGCATTGCCTATCTTACAATAATGTTCTTAGTTTGCCCTCTTAACCCAATTTATCATTGTGGTGCTCTCTAATAATCTTTGACAGATAAAGGAAGCTAAAATGGGTGTCACTGGAAAATATGCATTGAGATCCTGACCGCATAAATGTAACAAACAACATTTGCATTGTGATTTATTAACATGATTTCTGCAATAAACTATTACTAATGGCATTTACCCAATTTCATAAAATCTAGTCAAGTGACGATAAAAGCCAGCTTGAAGCTCCCTTCAGTCCCTGAAGCTCTGAAGCTTTGTTGATGCAATAGGAACAAGACAGGTATCACAATAGTCCAGTAAGGCTATTGAAACATTGGTCAATAAGTGAGAGAGGAAGAGAAAAATCCTTAATCCACAGAAGCCAAGAAGCATTTTAGGAGCCCGCATCTAAGGAAAGTCAAGTCTGACAAACAGTCAAGTCTGATAAAGGATTTAACCTATTGTAGCGGCGCCTGCTGGCGCACGCAGGTAACGAACCTGACGTTCGGAAGCCGCAGTCACGTGACTCGGGAGGTGCTGCTTGTTTTCGCGCGGTTTTGCTTTCGCACGGCAGTTCAGCGCTGACCACTGATGTGGCCAGACGTGTCTAGAGAACCTGTGTACTGAAAACCGAACTTTCGAATAAAGATCAGTTTAAAACTACAGTTGTCATTCTTGAGACCACCAAATTGGTGACCCCGACCTGTCTAGCCGTCGTTAGACAAAATAATTATGCAGGAAGATAGTGTTCCCGCAGAATCAGCCAGCACGCGGCAGGGCTCACCGGCCTTCAAATTGCCATCGTTTTGGCCTGACCAGGTGTGGTTTGCCCACGTTGAGGCACAGTTTCACCTCCATCGCATCGTAGCGGACAACACAATGTATTTCCATGTGGTGGGGGCATTGCCGCAGGACTGTGCCTCGAGACTGTTGCCTTACATCAGGGACCTGCCGTCCATCGGCAAATACGAAGGGCTGAAGGCCCTGCTATTCCCCGCTTACAGTCTCAGCCGCAGAGACAGGGCAGCGAGGCTACTGCACATGGACTGTGTCGGCGATCGGCGGCCATCCACCATCATGGCGAAGATGTTAGCCCTAATGGACGGGCACCGCCCATGTCTGCTTTTCGAACAGGCATTCCAGGAGCAGATGCCTGACGAAGTTAAACTAATGCTCGCCGGAGCCGATTTCAGCGACCCGCAACAAATCGCGGAGATAGCTGATGAACTGTGGGCACACAGACGGCGGGACGTGTTTGCTTTCGCCCGCCCCCTGGTCACACAGCGGGTGCAGCCGAACCGACATCGGGAGGAGGAAGAAGCCCAGCCCAGCGCCGAAGAAGAATCACCGTGGCCAGTGGTTTACAGTCAACGGCGGTGGCGTTACTACCATCAACGAAATGGGCCCGTAGCCCGAAGATGTCGGAGCCCCTGCTCGTATCAGGGAAATGCCTCGGCCGATCATCCATAGAGGCGAACGCGATCGGCCCAAACGAACGCCTCTACGTCTGCGATCGCCATTCCGGCCACCGTTTCCTGGTGGACTCCGGTGCCCATGCCAGCATCCTGCCTCCGAGCGCCCGAGATATTCGCGCCGGTAAGGTAGGACCCGTCCTAACGGGAGCAACATTCGCACTTACGGTACGCGGACCCTGGACTTAAATTTTGACTCCCGCCTGTACATGTGGAAGTTTATCGTAGCTGACGTCGCCCAACCGATCCTGGGGGCCGACTTCTTGCGCGCGTTCACCCTGTTAGTCGATGTACGAGGCGGACGGATGATCCCTGTGTCGGACCGGTGCCCCGCCAAGCCGCGCAGCCCGTCAATGCCCCTTGCGGTGACCTTACAGACGTTTGAATGCGGTAACCACAGCCGATCGGCACCCAGTCCCGAACATTCAGGATTTCTCGGCCCATCTGGAAGGCTCAACCTTCTTCTCAAAGGTTGACCTTATTTGCGGGTATAATCAAATTCTGATCCATCCCGATGACGTCCCCAAGACGGCCACCATCACCCCTTTCGGCCTTTTCGAATGGCGAAAAATGCCTTTTGGCCTGAAGAATGCTGCTCAGGCATTTCAAAGTTTAATGGATCAGGTCGGTCGGGGTTTGCCGTTCATATTCATTTACCTTGATGATATTCTGGTGGTCTGCAGCTCGCAGGGAGAGCACGTCAAGCACCCCCTCCTGCTTTTCGAATGGCTGCGCAAACACGGGTTGGTGATCAACCCCGCGAAGTGCCAGTTCGGATTGCGTTCCATTTCATTCTTGGGTCACAGCATCACCTCCCACGGTGCACAGTCGCTGCCCGAGAAGGTCGACGCTATCCATCGCTTCCCGAGACCCCTATCTGTCAAGGGTCTACAGGTGTTTATAGGGATGGTTAATTTCTACCACCGATTCGTCCCGTCAGCAGCCGCCATCATGCGGCCGTTGTTCCAATGCCTGGCCAGTAAGCCTAAGGACCTGGTCTGGTACAAGGAGGCGCAGAAGGCGTTCGAGGGGGCTAAGACTGCATTTGCCAACGCCACTATGCTAGAACACCTTAGGGCGTTAGCCCAAACGGCGCTCATCATGGACGCTTCCGACATCGGGGTAGGCGCCGTCCTCGAGCAACGCGTAGGTAGTCGCTGGGTGCCGCTGGCATCTTTCAGCAGGCAGCTGCGAGCCCCCGAAGTTAAGTATAGCGCTTTCGACTGGGAGCTCCTTGCACTCTACCTAGCGATCCGCCATTTTCGTTATTTCCTGGAGGGCGCGCTTTCACCGCATTCACAGACCACAAGCCACTTACGTTTGCTTTGACTAAGGTATCCGACCCCTGGTCTGTCAGACAGCAACGGCACCTCACCTACATTTCCAAATTCACGTCCGATATTCGGCATGTGGCAGGGAAGCTGAACGTTGTGGCTGACGCGTTGTCCCATCCAGCGCTGCCCGAGGTTTCAGCGCGTAGTCTAGGCATGGATTATGAGGAGCTGGCCGCTGCCCAACAGGCAGATGCCGATATGGAGGTTTACCGCAATGCTGAATCAGGTCTCAAGCTGGCTAAGGTGCCTTGCGGCGGTGCCGGCGTGCGAGTCCTTTGCGATATCTCCACGGGCAAAGCCCGTCCCATTGTCCCGGTTGCTTGGCGGCGGCGGATTTTCGACACTATCCACAGCCTACCATACCCGTCCATTCACGCCACCTCTACCTTGGTCGCGGCGAAGTTCGTCTGGCATGGGTTGAGGAAGCAGGTCGCAGCATGGGCCCGTTCCTGCATCCCATGCCTTACTTCCAAGGTACAGAGACATGTGCGCCCACCGGTACAGGATTTCGCCATTCCGGACGGCAGGTTCCTGCACATCCATGTTGATCTGGTGGGTCTCTTGCCCTGTTCGAGCGGGGCTACTCACCTACTGACTATCATGGACAGGTTTACCAGGGGGGCGGAGGCTATACCGTTAACGGATACCTCCGCTGAGGCATGCGTGAGGGCCATTGTCTCGAATTGGATCGGTCATTTTGGGGTTCCCTCCGATATCACTACCGTTCATGGGGCCCAGTTCACGTGCTCCATGTGGAGTGGTATGGCGCAGCTGTACTGCGCGAAGCTGCATCAGAACAGCGCGTATCACCCAGAGTCCAACGGTTTGGTTGAGCGTTTCCACAGGCACCTCGTCGGCATTGAAAGCTCGACTCACTGGCCCAGATTGGGTCGACCAGTTGTCTTGGGTCCTCTTAGGCATCAGAACCACGCCTAAGGAGGACCTCAAGGCCTCTTCGGCCGAGTTGGTTTACGGCTCGGTTTTGCGAGTTCCTGGGGATTTCCTGCCTGTCTCCAGGGATCAAGAGGTCCCGGTTTCGGCATTGTTAGCTGACCTTCGCAAGCGGGCGCGAGCTTTGATCCCAGTCCCCACTTCTCGGCCTGGTTCGTCTGCGGTGCATGTGCCTACTATGTGCTTATGTTTTTCTCCGTAGAGATGCTCACCGCTCGCTGTTACAGCGAGTGTACGAGGGTCCGTACAGGGTGCTGAGTACTGGTGCCTCGACGTTTATGTTGGACATGGGTGGCAAGGAGGAGTTTGTCTCAGTGAGCCGCCTTAAGCCACCACATGTCGACGAGGATAGCCCAGTGAAAGTGGCTACTCCGCGGCATAGAGGACATCCACCAACCGTTTTACCGCCCTCTGCACCTGTTACCCCCGGTCATGTTTCTTCAGTCGCCTTTGTTACGCCCGTCCCGCGTTCACAATTTTTGCGTCCCTCCGATTCTGTTTTACTGGCCCCTACTGTTACGCTCGCCTCGCGACCTCGAACTACGCGTTCCAGTCGAATCGTCCGGTTACCCATGCGTTTCCGTACCGCAGATTCTGGGGGGGGGGGCATGTAGTGCTGCCTGTTGGTGCACGCAGGTATCGAACCCGGCGTTTGGAAGCCGCGGTCATGTGACTCATGTAAGTTATTGCGGCAAATCCTCCAAAATTATGGAAGAACTCGGGGATAAGGACCTGGACATTTTAAACCGAACATGCTGGCTGCAAAAGGAAAAAAACCCCAAGGGATCACAGAAGAATAAGTTCAAAGCCTGTCTGTGGGCCTGGGCAGCCACATGGCTATGCGAGTGGTGAGAACAGGAAAGGCCGGGACGGAGATAACGAGATTATCTTGGAAAGACAAAGGAAGGAACCGAGCCCAGCAGACGGGGGTAAATAGCCCAGCAGCAAGACAATCACCATCGTAAATGGCCCATCCATCGGGACAATGGGAGCCCATCCAGGTGATGGGATAACAATTAGGCTGTTGCATCGTGACATCAGCAAACCCATTATCATCGGAAGCCTATTGTTCATGCCAGATCGAAATTGGGAATCATCGAAAGACCCTTTTGTCCAGAGGATTACCTGGGAGTTTTCAAGGGAGAAACTCTCGGGTATAAAAAGGAGCAGGCAAGCAAGGGTCTCTCTCTTTTCTGCTCCTGACGGCTCCTGACCCTGCATCGATCTAGCTGTAAGTACCCCGGACGACCTGGTGAAGTTCCCGAAATAGAATAGAGGTTGAGAGAAGAAGGGGAAAGGGGGCTGTATTTGTAATTAAAATTGTGTAAAGTAAGTTTTCACGACGTGCCCGATAATTTTCTTTCCATAGTCTTAGTTTAAAGCATAAGTTTTGTCACGTATTATGTAGTGTTGGTGAGCTTCGATTTCTCATTTGTTTAATAAAGCCTGTAAATTTTAGACTTGCTTTGAGTCCGTCTTGGTTTCTGTTTTTTCTCATCAGAACGCTCTGGTCAAGTCAATCTTTTTATCATATCCCACCATAATTCCGAGGTCTAGAACCCAGGGGAATCTCCCTTTTTTTTTGTATTCTCTCTTGGGAACCGCTCGAGTGGAGTGGTGGCCGTTTGACCCACCGACAAGGGTGAGAATCACTCGGGCAGTTGGGCCCGAAGTGGAGCAAAGGGAACCAAACCCCAACAGGAGGGGCTGCTTGTTTTTGCGCGGTTTTGCTTTCGCGCGGCAGTTCAGCGCTGACCACTAATGTGGCCAGACGTGTCTAGAGAACCTGTATACTGAAAACCGAACTTTCGAATAAAGATCAGTTTAAAACTAAAGTTGTCGTTCTTGAGACCTCCAAACTATTCTCATAAATCAGAATAGGTTTTGAATACTCAAAAGAGCATGGAGAGCTTTGAGTACTCAAGATCCCAGGTTACTTGCTCCTTCCAAGCATGTTATAGTTTACATGACATGATCTCAACTTTGCATTATAACATATTTTTTTGTGAAAGAGTTCAACCACTACATTTGAAAGAATCAAGTCTATTTCCAGGAGTAGAACTTGTTACATGGCAGGACCAATGGCTAACAGAAATATTATTTCTATAAATCACTTTTGTGCATCTCCGAAAGTACCTCAATTCTATTGTTGCAAGCAAAATGCTAGAACAGAATTATTTTTACATTATACAATTCTTTTTGGATCCAAAATGCTTTAAGCACATGAAATCTAATTTATTTTCTATTTCTCATCTGTTTCCCAGTAATCAATCTTATCTTTTTATCTTCAATCTTCTTGTCAACCCTCATTAGTTACATTATCCATTGTTGTATAACGGCCACTAGAAAATGTACACAATATCCAAAGTATAGTCACTTTGATAGTTTATGACACAAATGTGGTTCAATGGTGACTTATCAATCTTTTATATGATTCATTTTCTTTATTTCTACCCAGATTTTCCAGTGACTCTGTGCAAGTTGCTCATGTGCTGTTCATTACCACATAGTCATGCTACTGACCAAGACTAACAGTGCCACATGAGATTAACAAATTAGTATCAACTTTTGGCTTGCACAAGTTAAGGAGTCTAATTACTGACTTGTTTGCAGCATAAAGGCAGCTTGTTCCTGTTGCTGAATTGTAATTATTTACTGACTAAATTGAGAAAACAACCTTAAATTAATGACAATTCTATTATAAAGTTCAGAAATGGGTCATCTACACCTATGGATTCACTGACTTGAATGCAACCAGGTTTTTCTCTCTCCTTTATTTCTTCTTCTGTATCTTGGCATCAAGGAAGAGTTATTTTCATCCTGTTAGGTGATTGTGTTGGTAGAATCATTTGGCAACTGCAAATTGTCCCTAGTGTGCAGATGATTGATAGAATCTGGGGGGAGTTGATATGAATGTGGGGATTATTTAATAGGATTTGGGAAAATTGTGAAAATTGCTGCTTGCTGATTGATGGACACTTGGTGGTATGAAGGGTTTGTTTTTGTGCTGCATGATTCTATGACGGGCCAGTAGAATAGTAAGATTAAACGAGAACTTACCAGTTTGAAGTTTGATCTTTATTTTATGAGGAGTAACGTTGAGGGATTACGTGAAGACCCCGTCCAGTATGCATGCGTGTCAAACTTCAAAGCAGCGGTGTGAAATCACAGATAACAGTTGTTGAACTGAACATAGTAAGATAAGAGAACCATAATACCAGTTGAACTTTATGATAGAGGGCTGGGAGCGGAGGGCACGTAATCCCTCAACGTTACTCCTCATAAAATAAAGATCAAACTTCAAACTGGTAAGTTCTCGTTTAATCTTACTATTTTACTTCGGAGTCACGTGAGTGACTACGTGAAGATTTTAAAGCTCTGTGATTTCATGCCGTGGAACCGAGTCCAGGCGTCATACACTGCATCAGTAGGCCAATGATGAGTGAACATTAAGAATGCATTCAGACATGACATAGATATAGACATGTTGATGCTATTAATGAATAATAGTGGCAATATTAACCTCCCTCAACCTGGAGGAAGTATGAACCATACCTAACATAGAGTTGGCAAATACCCTGATCTGGCAATAGGTTTATTCTGAATATTTGGACAGATCAATAGTTTGACCATCCTGCAACCGCTAGGATGTGGTCCATCCCTGCTGCTGAGGTATAGCGGTCCTGGTGGAGTGAGACTCAATGTCAATGTACACTCCTGTATATGCCAGACCCATATAACCATCTGGAGAAGGTTCGTAGTGATTCCTTCTAACAAGATTTTATGTAACTAATAATATTGCTGTCAGTCTATAAGGCTCTTAGGAACCTTGACATACTGGTGTAAATGCGTGATCACACGCAACCCAAGGTCCATGGGATATGCAACTCTAGTTTGGTCTTGTGTCCCTGTCTAATCTGCTTGATTAATCATAAACAAAACATGTTATTATAGCCCGCAGATATGATCATCCTATCCAGTGTTGCAATGACTGGACCCATAGCACTGTACCTAATGCCATGGCGTAATCATTAGTACGTGAGTATGACCATGGACAGGGATGTTGCTGGTGCCCATCGGTGAAGTGACGTAGTACAATGTTAACAACCCATATCTCTGCGTCCCTAAGCCTGGGAGGTTTTAAGCTGACGATACCTTCATTCTCTGGATATCAGAGGGTGAGACCGGACAGAGTGGTTTATGTACTCATCAGCCAAATGATTAGGAGGTACTTAAGGCACAGTAATGGAATAGTAACTTAATGTTATGGTCCCATAAAACTGAATTTTAATGTGTCAGTCATCCGTGCCGAGTTAAACGTAAGGAAGCATAAACAATGCTTCCCATCTCCTATGCAGATTGCTGCTATTTGGTGCTATCCCTGCAATCTGTAGTGAGCACTCTTAACGCTTATGGTTTGACAACCCGAGCCGCAGAAACGATCTCTCAGAGTCTGTAAGTCTATGATTGATTATATCATGCAGAGGGTGGTTTTAACATCACAACTGAACCAGCATCTTTTTATCCGGAATTAACCATGTAAGGTTTTATGTTCATTCTTCGCCTCAGCAGGAGCCATAGGTGTATAACCCAGGCAGGCACTATGAAAACCCGGAAGCGGGAATCTTGCTGAATTTTGCAAGACCCGTCTATTGAGGCCAAATGGAGGAAGACATAAAAGAACATTCCTTCCTAGTGTAGCGAGAATGCACCCTTCGCCACTGTATGCCTCGTTCACTGTTGATTGAAACTGGATGCAAGCAACTCAATAGTTAGTGTTCTATCAATCCACATTGTCATTAAATACTTTGTGATCACACATTCATTCTGTGTTGTCATTGATTTTGCATAATAATACACCAGTGCTAAATGCAGTTTGGTAAAACTATCACCGGATACTTTGATTTGATTGTACCTTAGTGATTAACATATACCACCACCAAAGTGTAACACCTTGGACTTGTGCATGCCGTATATGCATATCCACACACCCTTTAATGCACAGAATGCACCTGGTGTCCATTGGCAGTTGATACCATGACTGAACACTTGATAACTCATGCTAATCCCATCTGCCTCCGTAACTAGAGATGGTATTAGTAAATTACCCATTTTTGGGCAATAGCATCAGTTTGGAAATGACTGAAGATTTACGGATAAGAGGTTTTAGTGCAGCAAAGCTGTCCATCATTGTGACTTTGATTGTTTCAGCTAAAAATAGCAGAGGTCTAATTTTTTGTCTCAGAGCTGATCCCAGACCAATGATTGTATCCCAACAAACAATCAATTGTTTCAGTTGGTATCAACTTAATTTAAATTTAACTGGACGGGTGAGAACCAATTCCTCAAATATAGCTATGTGGCTGATAAGGCTAATTTAGTAAAATACAGTATGTTCAATATCCTCCAGATTGGCCATGCTACTTATTTGTTAGCTCTGTGCAGCCGAAGCACTGATAGTAGTGATTTGGTAAATAATCTGGAAACTGGAGTTAGCCCATTTTGTAACGCATCTGAGTGTATCGTTGCCTCATGCAGTTAAATTTCAAATATCTTCAACCCTGTGAGCGGAAATTATCACATGGAAGTTATTCAGAAAAGTCTTTACTGCACATGCGGGTTGAGGCTGTTGACAATGATCAGTCCACATCCCATTCTTGTGAGCCTTGTCTTGAAAGGCAACTCCAACCATACCTGTGTGCAGTATAAACTAATCTAGTGTTATCCCAAACCAGTGTAAATATTCAAACCAGTTTAATATTACCAACTTGTATCCGTGACAGGAGACATCATCGATGAGGTTCCATACCTTTATCCGAATGGGAGGACTTATGCAACCCGACCCAGGAGCTGCCTCAAACATGTGTGCATGATTTTACATCTGCTTCTGGGAGGTAGAGGAGCTCGAGTATGAGGTTGGCGCATCTTCCAGGAAGGCCGTTCTGGGCTGTGGCCTAAAAAAGACCTTTGTCCTGGTTGTACGGCCTTCAAGCTTTCACCAGCTTCAGTTCATCGTGGTTTGCTGGTGGGTGCGTAGGGGTGCTGCCGTCGAAGATGTGAGGTCTTGCGTGATGATGTGGCCATCCTGAACCCGACGGCCACTCGTCGAGCTCCTGCTGCTGGTAGTGTTGTCCCTGCACCCCCTGCACACTTGTGGTTTCTTCAGCCAAACCCCTGTCTTCAGAGTCAGCCCAGAAGTGACTCCTAATGCTCCCCTCTGTCGAGGGAGATGCATTATGCAGCCCTCAATAAGGTGCTGCCATGGGCATCCCAGGACCCCCTGGTGATTAGGCTCCATATACTGGAGCATGTCACATTGGAGCTTCTGATCCATCAACCGCTCCATGCGGGATATGCGATCACAATTGCTCCCGCCGGCGGTGAGTCTTCACAGCCTGACTCGTCCGAGTCGTCCATTCCTGTAACATATTCTCACAAAATAGCACAAAACGACCTTTGAGTAAGGAATTTACCTGCATGTCCTTTTTAAACCTTCTGCTGCGGGGCAACGCTCCTCCCGAGCCTGGTCTCGTGGTCGTGGTTTGTTACAGCTAGGGTTCCTCTGTGGTCCTTGTAGAAACACTTCCATTACGGGTTATTTCTCCCCCGAGCTTTTTCTCCGCGGTCCCTTATAACAGAGCTTCTCCACGGTGTTCTCCACCGGGGTTCCCTGAAGTTCGAGACTGGGGTTTCCCCTCCGTCCCGACTTAGCCCCGGACATTTAGCAGGACCTCTAATTAGAGGTTCCTGCAAGAAGATTTAACCTGAAAGTTTAAAAAAAAACTTACCTCAGGTCTGTTGCTGGCAGAAGAATTACGTTCACCCTGCCAGTCGTCACGCAATGAGATAGACGAAACCACGCATGCGTACTGGACGGGGTCTTCACGTAGTCACTCACGTGACTCCGAAGTAAAATGTGTATTTTACCTTTATTTCCTGTCATTAATTCACCAGCCAAAGAAACACCAAAATAATTGGAATGACTTTGATAAGGAATACCTAGTTAGTATTGGAGTCAAGAGTGGACCTGCCCAACAACTACCATGGTCCTGTCCTGGCTGCCAGCTTTGGAACAGTTAAAATAAATCTTTGTAACATATAACCTACAGCTTTTTTGATAGCCGTGTCAAATAGTACCAATGTGGCCATTTGAAATGCTCATGATTTAAATATGTGTCATTGCCGTACAAATTGAAGTGTATTTGCATTATCATACATACGGAGTTGGAATGTGCACAAGGCCGATTAGAAGTCCTGTTTTCCAAAAATTCAAAAGGGCACATTCATTATCTTGCTCATGTCATAGGGTCATAGAACAGGCCATTCGGTTCATCACAATATACCAGCCATTATTCCTACCTATCTATATAATACTAAAACTCTTCGTCTTGTTTGTGGCTGTGTGTGTGTGTCAATCTGGTTATTTTTCCTATTTTCCTATTTTCTTCAAAACGCTAGGCCACAGGCTTCCCATTTTCACACATCCTGCTCACATTTTCCCCGTTGAGTCGATAAACATCCCGTCGCATTCCCACCTATATTTCCGGACTTTTTAATCGTTTAAAGTTTTTTAAAAAGCCAGAAAACTCACCATTTCGGAAAAAAAATCCAAGTGACGTCACAATGTACTCGCAAGGCAGGACGGGACACTCCGGGAGGGAGGGGCACTCCAGCGCACTCGCGTGTCGGCCGCTGCCGGCGCCTGATGCCCGACGGGGAGGGTGGTGCTGTAGCTAAAGTGAGAGCTGAGCCCAGGGCTTGGAATGGGGCCGTGACCAGGGCCAAAAATGAAGCTGCGGCTGTAACCGTGGTCAGGGACGAACACACTGGAGCCCAGGCTATAGCCGAGCCGACGGCTAGAGTCTACAGCCAGGGCCAAGCCGAGTACGAGAACCAGGTCGAGTTCCAGGCCCTGCCGCTGCTCCACGACCTGGGTAGGTCCTGGGGCAGGGAATGGGAAGAGGATGAGGGAAATTAGGAGGATGGAGATGGGGTGGGGAGTGGGGTGGTAGAGGGAGATGTGGGGTGGGGGTGGAGGAGGGTGATGCCCCCTCCCTATCTACCCTCACTCTCACCCTCTCTACCCCCTCTCTCTCTACCCCCTCCCTCTCTGCCCCTCTCCCTCTCTACCCCCTCCCCTCCCTCTACCCTCCATCTCTACTCCCCTCCCTCCCTCTCCCTCTACCCCCTCCCCTCCCTCTATACCCTCCTCCCTATCCCTCTCTACCCCATCCCCCTCCCTCTCCCTTACACCCCTCCCTTTCTGCCCCCCCTCCCTCTCTAACCCCCCTCCTTCTCTAGGGATTGAAGAGGGAGGGTGAAGAGGAGGAGGAGGGAGTGCTGGGGGATGAGGAGAAATGAGCCGCGCCTGCGCAGTTGGGGGTTATGCGTGAGTGGTGCAATTTTGCGTTGGGGGAACGGCTTGTGTTGGGGGAATGGGTGAGTGGTGGAATCTTGCATTGGGGGAAGCAGACCCAACGGGTCTGCACTTGGTATAGTCTATACTAATCCCTTCATTAATTTCTATCCCTTTATACCTTACTCATTAATGTACCTGTCCAGTTGTTACCATCTCTCTCTTCACCGGCAACTATACTTCGAGTCTTACAAAGTTATAGATTCATGAAGCAGAGTAAGAAGCAAATAAATATAAGCCCATTACAAATACAAAATATTAAAATGTAAACTTATTATCACAGTGCAGAAAATTGTAAATTAATGAAAATGTATGGAGCACAAAGTGAAAGTTACATCCTTCCAATTAGTTCAGTGTGCCAGTCTGTTCATTGCGTTACTGAACTACAACTTAGACTTTGTCAATATAAACTTCATGGAAAATGAGTGCATTAGAAATATTGGGGCAGATTTGAACCATATCTGCCCAGAGAAACAGGACAGATCAGCAATTAAAAATGAGCAGTCCCCATACTCAAAACTCAACACTTTTCTTGCTATTTCCAATCTTCACCTTTATGAACTTGACTCTGTTTGAGGAGTTTGATTAAAGTAAAAATAGGATTGAAAATTCTGGAAATGTTTTGTACTTTTCATGCAGCATGTGTGGGTAACTGATGAAAGGTTATTTAGCTGAAATGCTAACTCTTTTTATGCTTCCAGAGATACTGCAAATCAAATTTTATTTCAGATTCTGTGTATCTGATGTATTTTAGTTTTGAATTCCTATTTAAAGCAGATGAGAGCCTCATTAGTTTATGCAGATCAAATCATTAGGTTCGGGTAAGCGAAAACAATTTCTTGCATGTTCCAACTGGAGAATTGTTGTAAAATGTTATTTTGTTCTTCTGCCATAGTATTAGGGTAAGTGCAGGAATTCTGCAGCACTGTTCCGCAGCAGATCTTATCTCTAATGCCCTTCATTACATGAGTTAGTTTATTCTCGAAGCACAGATGTACAGGATTTCAAGTTTCTAATCAAATGAATACCTTTGGTGCTGAGCTTGTTACATTTGAGCAGGGGTGCTTCAAAATAATTGCTCAATAAAGCCAAATAAATACAAATTGTATCATTAGACTGATATTGTATCAGTAATTGCATTCTAAAACTTCGACAAATTCTGCTGTCTCAAGCATTGTATTCTTGTGTTGATACAATTATGTTGTGCAAGAGAGAATTATAGCTGGGCTCGCTGGTGCTGAGATAATACATAAGGAATATCTTTACGGGTATAATGAAGCCGAGAAAAATGATAGATGGCAGCTGAGGTAGCATGGGATTCCTTGAGATCATTCTATTGCTGGAGCTCTCGGAGGAATAACAGCACACTGTAGTTCGTTATAGCAAAAGCATTTATCATTTTTTTTCAAGTGAAAGGCAAATGCAAATGCAAGAAGACTGAATTGTATTGAAGGTGAGAAACTAATTTCAACTTCACAACAATGGAATGGAATTGAGGATATTTCCAAAAGGACGTCAGTGTCATTCCTTATCAAGAGGAAATCTCTGTACTCATGGCTGATGAATAATTTGCATGACAATACCAGTGTTTACAAGATAAATTAAAGTGAGAAATGCACCAAGGTGAGAAAAGCAAGACCGCATCTACAGAGTTTAATAGTAAGATTAAACGAGAACTTACCAGTTTGAAGTTTGATCTGTATTTTATGAGGAGTTACGTGAAGAACCCTGCCACGACGCATGCGTGTCATTCTTCAAAGCAGCGGTGTGAATTCACAGATAACTGTAATGACTAAACATAGTAAGATTAGAGAAGAGATACCAGTTAAGTATATGATCAAGGGTGGGAGCGGAGGGCACGTAATCCCTCATCGTAACTCCTCATAAAATACAGATCAAACTTCAAACTGGTAAGTTCTCGTTTAATCTCACTATTTTACTTTGGAGTCACGTGAGTGACTACGTGAAGATTTTAAAGCTCTGTGATTTCATGCCGTGGAAACGAGTCCATGCATCACGTCTGCCTTGATGACTGTAGGAGGGATTGTGCTAACATAATTTGGACATGAATTCGACATTGAAATCATAAAATTTATTAACACAAATTTATAACCCCTTTTTATGGGTTTAAATTAATTTACAGAACTTAAATTTGTTTCTGCAAACGTTCCAGGTTTCATTACTGGTTTATTGTAAAATAATTGGAATGTTTTTTCCCCCAGACCATCCTGCTGCCTTGAGGATTTGGTCCATTGGTACATCCAACTGTATCGCTGCCGATGTAGCTGCAGCCCTGGTGGAATGAGATTTAAAAATATTAGAATCCACCCCAGCCTGTGTTAGCACCTGTTTCAGCCATCTTGAGATGGTCTGGACCGTCACTCTTTTGTGTGGTTGCTAGTGGCTGACCAAAAAGTGCCTTCTCATTGCCTCTTAGGATTTTCGTTTTCTCCATGTATAACGACAGATGTCTTATTATACACAGACGGTCATCTGTTTGGGTATGACCTAAATTGTATATTGAGGCCTGCTGATCCCTGTCTGTTCTGCTTACTAACTCATAGATATGAAACGTAATATTTTCTGTTGAGGAAGTCATGTTGTCCAGTCTTAGTTTATGCAGTGACTGTACCCTCTGTGCCGTGACCAATGCCATTAGCATGACTGTTTTTAATGTCAGTCTGTGTAGGGACAGAGCTGTTGCTGGAGACCAATTCCTGAGCATCTTCAGGATAATACTTACATCCCATATTTGGGAGTACCTGGTTCTTGGGGGATTAGTATTAAAAATTCCCCTCATAAGTTTTGTTACCAGTGGGTGAGTCCCAACAGAGTAACGCTCTGTCCCCTGCCATAGGTAAGTCGATAGGGCACTTCTGGCGCAGTTGATGGCACTGTAACTGAGCCCCTCATCATAGTGGAGGCCTGCCAGATATTCCAGAACAGACGGGATGTTCATGTCTCTGTAGGTGATGTTGTTTTTATGGCAGTGCATCGCCCACTTCCTGATACAGACCAGATACTGTTTTTTGGTTGACTGTCTTTGGGCCGCCGAGATCATGTTCACTGTTCGGTCCGTCAGTCCCAGTTGTAGTAGAGGTGTTTTTAAAACTCTACAAATTAATAAGTTCAAATGTTTATGGCATGGGTGGCTATCCCTTGTTACGGGATGTAGCAATAAATCTGGTCTATGTGGGATGGTGATACATGGTTCTAATACCATGTTTAATACCACTGGGAACCATGGTTGAGTGGGCCAATCGGGTACTACCAATACCAGACGCAGAGTCTTGTTGTATTTTCCTTAATACCCGACTGATGAGGCAGGAAGGAGGGAATGCGTAAATAAACAATTTCCCCCCCAATGCAGCGAAAATGCATCTGTCGCCGCTGCCCCAGGGTCTGGTTCCCATGAAACATAATTTGATAACTGGTGGTTAAGTCTGGATGCGAATAGATCGATATCTGGTGTTCCATATTTTGCTGTAATATCAGCAAATACTTTTTTATTCACCATCCATTCTGTGTTTTCATTAAATTTGCGTGACCTGGTGTCTGCCACTAAATTTAGTCTTCCTGGTAGGTAAGTGGCTGATATCCAAATATCTCTCTGGATACACCTATGCCAAATTGTATTAGCCAGATTGTCACATGATGTCGATTTGTTTCCACCCATGTGGTTAATGTATGCTACCACGGTGGTATTGTCTATCTGTAGTCTAACATGCTGGTGATATGATCCAGTACAATATGACTTTAGGCCATGGAATGCACCCAACATTTCCAGGTAGTTTATGCCCAGTGTGAGTAATAATGATGCCTCCTGAGCAGTCCATCTACCTCCACAGCTGGTGATGGTATTGGTGGCTCCCCACCCAAGTGCACTGGCATCAGTTTGTAGTACCATGGAAAGGTTACTGACAATGATTGGATTGGAACAAAGCCAGATGTTATCTATCCACCATTTTATTCCATTTTAGCTTGATTGGTAGTTTCATAGGTCTGTCAAAGTGACCTGCATTAATTTAGAGTGCTTGTATTTTTGCTCTCTGTAAGTTTTGGTAATGTAGAGGTCTAAACTGTGTGGCTGGAAAGGCAGCCACCATTTGCCAATTACTTTTGCTACCAATCTGATGGATGGTTTGCTGATGTCAATGAGGTTATTGCAAGCCTCTATTAAATCTCTAGCCTTTCCCTTAGGCAGAGTCACCGACATGTGAACTGAGTCAATGGTGAAACCCCCAAATAGTCCATAGTAGTGGAAGGTGTTAGTTTAGATTTAACTGGATGGATAATAAATCCCAGTTTTTCAAATAACTGTTTTGTGGCTGTTACAGTTTGTTTGGCCAATTCCAAAGTTTTGCCCACAATGAGTATGTCATCTAAATATGCCATGACCATGTGTTTACGTTTCCGTAGAAACGCTAGGGCTGGTTTCAAAATTTTTGTGAACAGCCTGGGGCTGATGACCCATTTGGCAGTGCTTTATACTGCCAGAGTTGCCCATCCAGTTGAATTTTAAGTAACATCTGTGGTCACCTCGTATAGGCACTGAATAGTAAGCATCTTTTAAATCGATGCTGGCCATGAAGTAACCTTTGGAAATTAATTGTTTAGCAGTAACAAAGGTATCCATTTTGTCAGATCTATGGTGATGCGACAACCACCATCTTTTTTGTTTTTGATAAATATATTGGACACGAATTCTAATGGTTCGTGTTGAGTTTTCTCAATTACACCTTTTATGTAAAGCCGCTCCAGTTCAGCTTACGCTTTTGATTTTTCTTTATCAGAAGGCACGAACATTCGGTTCGGTATATGTTGAACTGGAGGGCTGTACTTGTGTATAAACTCTATTGTATATCCCTGGATACTGCTTAAGATGTAAGTATCGGTTGTTAACATGCTCCATGCATTCAGAAAAGAGTGTAGTCTCCCCCCAACCTCCATGCTCCCTGTATTTTGTAGGGAACCAGACCCACCTACCTCCATAGTTACCAGTGGCAGGTTTACTTCTTTTTGTAGGTTCTTCGCTGCTGTTGTTGCGCTGGTGTCTGGATTTTCGGTTTGGTTGGCGTTGGAGGTCCCCGCATCTTCCAAGAAGGCCGGCCTGGGCCATGGCCTAAAAAGACTCATGTTTTGAATACCGGGCCTTCGAGCTTTCACCAGTTCTGCTGGTGGGTGCGTAGGGGTGCTGTCTTTGGCTGTAGTGTTTGTTGGAGTCAATTTTATTAGTCCAGTAGGTTCTCTTGTTCCTGCACCCCTTGCACACTTGTCTTTCCTTCTGCGGACCCCACTTCCAGGTCAGCCCAGAATTGACCCGCAGTGCTCCCCTCTGATGAGGTAGAAGCACTGTGCAGCCCTTCAAGAGGTACTGCTGTGGGTTTATCATAGGGCCCACAGTGACCCGACTCCATCTCCCGGAGTCTGTCACATTGGAGCAAATGCTCCACACACCGCTCCATCCGGCTCCAGCGCTCTCGGTCGCTGGCCGCCCGTGGTTGTTCAAAGTCGGACTCCTCTGAGTCCACGACCTTGTTTGTTTTTGTGTCTAGCCTTTCCGCCCGGATGCGTGGATCTGGCCGGTGCGGAGGCGACATCGGGCACAGCTGATCCCACTATCGGTGATCCGAGTGCCGCTGGCTGCTGCTGGCTGCCCGCTGCTCCGCGGTCCTCCCTCACCAGCTTTGTCCTTACTGCCGTGGAGTGGATCTGGCCGGTGCGGAGGCGACATCGGGCACAGCTGATCCCATCTAGCCCACCAGCTTTGTCGCAGCCCGTTGGTTTCTCCGCCTGTAATTAGCATGGTAAAAACACAAAAAGACCGCAGCTCTTACCTGCAGGTCCAAGTTAAAATTGTCGCTACAGGGGAACATCGTTCCACCCCGTCTCCTGCCATTTTCGACTTGTCCAAAAAGTCGACGGCCCTATTTGAATAGTCTCCCGCCCGGCCGTGGTGTTCTGGCCGGCGCGGGACCAAAATTCGGCACAGCTGATCCCTTACGGGGCTTGTGCCTTCAGCTGCTGCTGGCTCCCGCAACTTCGCGGTCCTCCCCAGCCAGCTTTACTCGCAGCACTTGTGGACACTATTTTGTCCAGCTTCCCCCCCTGTGTAAAAACAGCGCGGGGACAAAAACTACCGCAGAGTAAATCACTTACCTGCAGGTCGCGGTTTCAAACTTACCGCTGCGGGGGAACGTTCTACCCCGCCTGTCGTTTCGCAAGCGTGAAAGCGATATGACACGCATGCGTCGTGGCGGGGTTCTTCACGTAGTCACTCACGTGACTCCGAAGTAAAATCCACAGACTGTTCTGATAGAGCGGATCTCAACTTGGCTGGCAGGTCAGTAACCTAAGTCTACAAAGTGCAGGAATTAGTCAAGGGTTAAAAATTAATTCACACAACTTTAACACAATATGTTGAATATCAGGTTAAGCTGCAGAACAATTTTTTTTTTTTTTAATTAAATTTTTATTAGAAGTAGACATATTATAAAGTATAGTTGCATATTATAGTAAAAAAACTTTTCAAATACATTAATCATACATTATTAAAATTTTCAATTGTCGATTACCTCTACTTCTAGTGTTTTTTTTAAATATATAGAAAAAGAGAGAAAGAGAGAGAAAAGTTACAAATATTAAAAAAAACAAAAAAGGTGGAATGGATTACTTATAATACGTCATTGGAGATAGGTTCGTAGATTATAAAGTATGACTTTTCATCTAATCCTGAGTTCAAGTTTCAGTTGGGTTTTCGTGCCGGGCCAATCTATCCCGTCAGATAATTAATGAATGGAGCCCATATTTTATCAAAAAGTTCTTGTTTGTCCATTAAGACAAGTCTAATTCTTTCTAGATATAGGGTCTCCGACATTTCCACAATCCACATTTTAATTGTGGGGGTTGTAGGGCCTTTCCAAAAATTTTGGGATATATATCGGGATTAATTGAAATAGGTACAGTAATTGCGGTAAGAAGATCATTTTTATAGCATTAATTCTACCAAGCCTTGAAATGGGAAGTGTTTTCCAGCTTTGAATATTTTTGTGTAGTTTATTCAGTAAGGGTGGAAAATTTAGTTTAAATAAAGAGGTATATGTCTTAGTTACATAGATTCCTAAGTATTTAAATTTATCTTTAACTATTTTAAAAGGGGATTGTTGTAATGTATGTAGATTGAGTTTTGTTATTGGCATGATTTCACTTTTATTCCAATTAATTCTATATCCTGAGAACTGACCAAATTGAGTTATTAAATTTAATAGATTTGGAATACTAGTTTCTAACTTTGTAATATATATTAGTACATCATCTGCATATAAGGAAATTTTATTCCTTGTTTCTCTAGTGTTATATCCGTATATTCCTGTATGGGTTCTAACGCTTTCTGCTAAGGGTTCGATTGCAAGAGCAAATAATAGTGGGGATAGTGAACATCCTTGTCTACAACCTCTAGAGAGGTTAAATTTAGTTGATAACATTTGGTTTGTTAATATTCTAGCTGTTGGATTAGAGTATAACAATTTAACCCATGTACAGTACTTCTCTCCCAATTGAAATTTTTCCATCACCGAAAATAAATATGGCCATTCAACCTGGTCAAATGCTTTTTCAGCATCTAATGAAATAATTGCTAGATCTGCATTAGGAATTCTATTGGAGTATATAATATTGAATAGTCTTCTCAGATTATAAAATGAATAACGTTTTGGAATAAAACCTGTTTGGTCGGGGTGTATTAATTTGTTAATCACTAAGCTCAATCTATGAGATAGAATTTTAGTTAGTATTTTCTGATCAGTATTTAAAAGGGCTATTGCTCTATATGAACCTGGGTCTTCAAGATCCTTATCCGTTTTTGGTATAAGTATGATTGTAGATTCATTTAGAGTTTCTGGGAGTTTCTGTTGAGTGTAAGCATATTTGTGCAGTGTCTGTAGGCGTGGAGAAACCAGGTCATAAATGTTTTTATAAAATTCAGAACTTAGACCATCAGGACCTGCAGCCTTTCCATTTTTTAAAGATTTAATTGACTCTTCGATGTCTTTTATCGTAATTTCAGCACCTAGTGATTCTCTCTCTTTCTGATCTAAACCCACAAGCTTACATTTCTGTAGAAATGTTTCCATTCCTGCTGATTGTTCTGTCATTTTAGATGAGCACAATTTTTGATAGTATTGTAAAAATCTATCATTAATGTCTTTAGGCAGTGTTAGTGTTTCTCCCTTGTCTGTTTTAATTTTGTAAATTGTTTTTTCCCCGTCCAGTTTACGAAGTTGTCGCGCTAATAGTTTTTGTGGTTTATCACCAAATTCAAAATGTAATTGTTTTGTATGTTGATAGAGTTTTATAACTTGGTCTGAGTATATCTTGTTCAATTTATATTTCAGTACTGCAATTTTATTGTGTTTTATCATGGATGGTGCTGCTGCATTTTCTATGTCTAATTGCCTTATTTCCATTTACAATTTCTGTTGTTTGGCCCTATTCTCTTTGTTAAGAAATGATTGAGAAGAGATTAATGCTCCATGCACAAATGCTTTAAATGTTTCCCAAAGAAGGGGGGCAGAGATTTCAGGGCTATCATTAGCCTCAAAAAACATATTAATCTGTTTTACAAGGTATTCATTACATACCTTTTCTTTTAAGATTTGGGGATTAAGTCTCCATTGTGGCTGTGTCTCTACCATTCCGTTTAGTTTAATCATAAATGTTAGTGGAGCATGGTCTGAGATTATGATATTATGATATTGCGAGTTATAGGTGAATGGGATAAGTTTTGAGTCTACTAAAAAATAATCTATCCTTGAGTAGGTTTTATGTACTGTTGAGTAAAATGAATATTCTCAACCCGATGGGTTTTCAATTCTCCAAACATCCTTAATGTTGGTAGTATTAATATATGAGTTTAGAAATTCACTTGATTGGGATTTTAGTTTTCTTTGAGTTGATGATCTATCCAAATAAGCATCCAATGTACAATTTAAGTCTCCACCGATTATTAAGTTTTGTTGTGTACATTCCGGGATATTGTTAAGTATTCTCTTAAAAAACAGGGGGCTATCAAAATTTGGTCCATACACATTAAGGAAAGTCACCTTTTTTGAGTATAACTCCCCTATTATTACAACATATCTGCCTTCAATATCTTCTATCGTTGATATATGTTTAAAGCGTATACCTTTACGAATTAATATTGCAACCCCTCTAGATTTATGTGAGAATGAGGAGTGGTACGCTTTAGCAATCCATTTTGCTTTCAATCTATGTTGTGCTTCCTTTTTCAGGTGTGTCTCCTGGAGAAATATTATATCTGTTTTCAATGATTTTAAATGAGCTAACACTTTGCCTCTCTTAATAGGTTCATTAATTCCCTTAACATTCCAACTACAGAATTTAATTCCTTCACCCCCAGTTTTCCTATTCCCGTCTTGCATCTTGTGATTAGAGTGGTTAGAGCAGATGGCTCAGCACCCTCAACCCTACCTTATACTCGAACATCAGGTAGATGAGTTTTAAGTCTCGTCTGTTTTCCATCCGAACATATCTCCCTAAATAAAATATGTAATTCCACTCCAAATACAAAATATAATATATTATAAGGTAGAAAAGGTAATAAAAAATTGTATTAGTAATGTGTAAAAGGTTGAAAAAGAAAAAAACTACAGCTAAGATTAGTGCAGTTAGTGATAGCCACCCTAATGCGGCTAAGCATCTAAGGACTTCCGTAGCTTTTGGTTAAAAAAAAATTACTAGCTCCGTACTTTCCTTAAAAGAAAAGTTTCAAATTCAGTGCAAGCAATTTATGGGGGGGGGGGGAAGGAAATAATGGTTATATTCCATTAATTATATAATTATTAGTCTCAAATTGAAATGTTAGTCTCGTATAACATAAACATTTCTCAAAGAATACTCAGAATCAAAAATATCAGAAAGAGAACCACTATACATTTTTAATTATAAAATACCTGGATCACACTTTACTTATATTTCATACTTTTAGTTAATTCTTAGTTGATCCAGTTAGCAATAATTAGTATTAATTAGTGTTCTTGATTATTAATAGTTGTTAGAAATTAGTACTAAAATGTAAATATTATATTTCAGTAGCAAAATATTTGCCCAATTCTTGTTGCAGATTTTGGGCAGCTCTTAAATATAATAGTTTAGAGTGTAAAGTTCCATATCTTCTCTGCGGGATAACAATATCCAGGTAAGTATTGAGTGTTGAATATTATTCAATCTTCGGTCTTATCCTCGATACTCTTGGCGAATTCAAGTGCTTCTGCGTGCTTGATGAAGAAGTGTTCCTTCTTCTTGTAGGAAACTCTTAATGTTGCGGGGTATAACAGTCCGTATCTCAAATCTTTCATGTTCTTCAGTATTCTTCTTGTTTCTGTAAACAACGCTCTCTTCTTGGCAACTTCCACAGGATAATCTCTAAATATACTAATCTTATCTCCTTCAAATACGAGATTTCTGCTTTGGACAATTTTCTTCATCATATCATCCAAAACATAGTCATATTGCACCTTTACTATCAGTTGTCTTGGAGGGGCGCCCTCTCTTGGGCGACGACTCGATACTCTGTGTGCTCGGGCAAGTAATGGTGCTTGATCCAGGTTCAAGACTCTTTTCAGTAGCTCTGCAGCAAATTCACGGGGGTCACGACTCCCCTCTCTGTCTTCTTGGACGCCCACGATTCTTAAATTCTGGCGCCTCTGTCGTCCTTCCAAGTCAATACATTTTTCGGTTATTTGATGCAATAATTGTGATAGACGTTTGTTCTCGGCGATAAGTTTTTTTGTAGTTTTGGTGCTTGTCTCAGCGATTTCCTCTAGTTCCTTTACAATCTCTTGGTGTTGATTTAATGTCTGGAGGATAGGTTCCAACTTAGAATCAATTCTAGATTCCATCTAATTCAGTTTATCATTTACTTCTTCAATATTTTGAGTCAGATTTTCTTCTACATTTAATTTCCAGTCTTCCAGAACTTCATGTACAGTAGCTGTAACCTCTTCTTTAATTTGTTCTTTAATTTCATTTTTAAAAGATTTCAGCTCTTCCTTGAAGTTCTGTTTAAGATTTTTTAGTTCTTTCATTAATAAATGATTGGAATTAGAGATTTCCTGTACAAGAAATTTTTTTAATTCTTCGATTTCAGTCTTTTTCTTCTTTGAGATATCTTCCTGGGATGCTGTTAAAACTGAGGCTGAGGCTTCAGTTGGGCCTACCTCTTTAGCCCTGCCGGTTTTTCTCGCCTTGGGAGGGGGAGGGGGAGTATGTTGTGTCGACATTCTGCCGGTGTCGCGTGCCTGATGACGTCACGAACTTACTGCAAAACAATCGGTGCCGTTTTCAGCAGGTAGGACCTGTCTTTTCCCCCGTTTTTAGCGTTTTTTTCCCGGAGCTAGTTGGCGCGTCTCTCCTACTCCATAGCGCCACCGGAAGTGAGCTGCAGAACAATTTTACACATATTTCCGTATGTCTTAACATCTATTAGGAAGCATGACCCTTTTTGGAGAGATTTTTACTTCTTCAGTAGCTTGTTTTCCCCAAATGGTGCCATACATCTGCAATAAGATTTTCAACCTCACTATGTGAAAATTTGCAATTCTTTTTCAGTTTTGGAAAGTCAGCTTTATAGGCCTTTCTCACGGGGCGACTTGACGCAAGAGGTAACCAGAATTGAACATCGTGGGAACCTCGTACGATAACCGTACGGCATTCGTGGACCACCGTGGACCACCGTGGCGCTAACGGCAGGTAATCGTGTAACTTGTTGACTCGGGAGAAAATTCAAGCAAGCTTGAATTTCTCCAAGAGTGACTTGTACACTAGAGGTTGAACATTGCAACATTATAGGGACGTAGTGGCCAGTGCGATATCCGTAATAACTCTTGCGTTTACCGTGGGAACTCCTGCGAACGGTGAACCCGGAAGCTGGACAGAGGGGACAGAAGGTGAGTAATCTGGAATGAACATGCTGTTAGGCTGGGATCATTCTCTGCGAGATGATCTTAGTGCGGGAGACAAGTGTAGGAGAGGTGTACTGACTGTGTGGGCAGAACTTTGGAAGTGATTGCCCACCATTCTCAAAAGCCGCTGTGTCTCCCTGTCCCTCCAACTCCAGAGGAATCCGCTCCCTGATGGGCTGCTACGGCGACAAGTGGCAGTTCGCCCACAGCCCGAGCTGTGCCCCCTCATCCGCAACCCGGGTTCCTCTGGAGTTGGAGCGGGGCTGGTCTAGAGTTGCTGCTGGCTGTGAGTCTCTGGGATCTCCGTGCTTGCAGTCGGTGTCCCGTTGGTCCTAACGTCTCCGGCCACCCCCCTGGACTGGAGCTGAGACCGGGAACTGTACCGCCCTTGCCCCCTCCCTCTGCAACTGCAAACAACCCCACAGTTCCCAGTCTCAGCTCCTGTACAGGGGGGTGGCCGGGGACGTCACAGCCCGAGCTGCGCCCCCTCATCCGCAACCCCAAGAACAAGACGCACCTTGCACACCATCAGCTTCTGTCCCTACGGGGAGCGTGTTCCTCTGGAGTTGGAACGGGGCTGGGCTGCTGCTGGCTGTGGGTCTCTGGGATCTCAGTGCTTGCAGTGGGCCTGGGGGTCGGTGTCCCGTTGGTCCTGACGTCTCCGGTGACTGGCACTGACCTGCTGGCATCGCCGACGTGAAGACAGTGCAAAGCCCCCGCGCCGGTGCAATGGGCGGGGAGCTGAAGAGGGGAGGGAAGGGGTCACACACATGGCCGGGAAGCAGAGGGGTGTAGGTGGGGTGAAACTGAAGGGAGCAACAATCTGCTGCTGCCTGCCCGCTGAGTTAAAAAGTTCCCACGCAAGACTCACGATACACTGTATATCGTGAGTCTACCGTGGGAACTTTTTAACTCAGCGGGCAGGCAGCAGCAGATTGTCAATTATTAACCCTCAATTACCTTCTCTTTTATGAATGGGGATTTAGTTCCTCTTTCTTCGAGGACCGACCGGAGGTTCCGCTGTCACCTCTGCGGGCCGCCCTCGGTGAACATCTTTATTTTCAAGCTTTGTCCATCTCTTTTGAACTCATTTGATTCGATACTATTTGATTTTGGAATGGTGGTTACTTATTATATAAATTATGTGACCTATTTTCTGTTCCTATGATTCTCTAAGTACTTTGTTTATAAATTCTGAACTCGTGAATTCGAGATTTCAGTGGTTTTCTGTATGCGGCTCACTCAGATACACTTGGCACAAACGGCTTTTCCCATTTGGACCGTATAAAAAGCCGTTTACAGTCGCGCTGGACTCACTACATTTCTATGATCTGTAATCGTTTAACATTGAGTATAAACGATTATATTTAATACTCAGAATGCATATTGATTTTAGCGATGCCATATAACTTTCTCTGTATGTGAAGGGAACGAGAGCCATAAAATAAATTATGCATGAGGGCAGGCAATTTTCACTTGCAATGCTTGTCTAAAAAAAAGTGACATCATTTGTGCCACGTGATGATTTAACAACACTTCACATTTCACAATGTTCATTCAAGATTTAACGGGAAAGCTCGGGAGACGGACAAGTCACTCGCACAAATAACAGAAATGCCGAGTACCCGTGGGAACTCTTTATCTACCCCCCGTTATATCGTGTGATATCGTGCTAGACCACGACCACGTCACTCTGGTTACATCTTACGTCAAGTCGCCCCGTGAGAAAGCGCTATTACTAGCTAACATTGTTTACCCTGAAACTTTTGTATTTAAAGGGTCAAAGCTCAATCTGGCCTCACTGAAATAGCTGATCTCCAAAGACTTTAAACCCCTGTCTCACGGTGCGAGTCCACCCACGAGTGATCCCGAGTTAAAAACAAATCAAACTTGTGGTAATCACGTAGAATTAACGTAGCGGGAACGTCAGAACTCGTGGACATAACTTAGCGACTTTTACCTGAAATACAGTCTGCCGAGCGATGAATAAACAGGGGTGAGAAATGTACTAACCGTCAGCTTATATATTGAAAAATCCCAAAACTCGGGTTCAGTGAGTTTAAAAAAGTACATTAGACAAGAAACCTTTACAAATAGGGAAGCTTCGCATATGGCTGCGCACACACCTGGTGAAAATGTCCCAAAGGGCGGAAACAGGCCCTTCGGCCCACTGAGCCAGCCGTCAAACACTCATTTACCTCAATCTCATTTCTGCCCGCATTCACATCAATTTCCCACCTGAGCCCCATTCATCACTCACCGACACATCGGGGGAAGGTCACAGTCCTTCAGGTGTTTTTGCCAAGAACGGAACTCACTATCAAAACATGGAGGGGACAGGGGACACAATTTTTTGGCGGCCGCGCACGCATGCGCACACTCACACACGCGTGCGAGGCCTCGGAGGCTCAATCCAGCGCTAAATGCAACTCAACTGCCTGTCTCACTGGGTTAACTACAGCCCTGTCTGGGCTGACGGGACACCAACGCTGCTTCTCCGGGCTGGCCATATTTCCCGCAAGCACAGGCAGGTTAACCTGGCGGGGATGTCGCCCACCTCTCAAAACATGGGGGGGACGTGTCCCCTCTGGCCCCGTCGGGTTTTCCGCCCCTGGTTTTTGCCATTCATTTCTCATCGAGTCATGGGTTCATACAACACAGCAGGTGTTGCGGGGAGCATTCCTACAACAAAGCAGCGTGCGGGGAAGCGAAAGGGAGCACTTGGGGGAAACTACATAAAATAGTACCGGAGGTTAGAATCGAAGCCGGGTCCCTGGAGCAGTGACACACGCTGCTCGTGAACGTATAATGAAATGAACGAGGACAGACAATAATCAGATTAATTGAACTCATCAAAGGGCGTAGATTTAATGTGAGCAGCAGGCGGAATAGAGGGCATCTGATGATTTTTTTCTCAACCCTGTAACTACTGTAGTCGTAATCTGAGAATGCGACGGAGGCAGGTTTACAAAGTATATGGGCCAGAACTCGAATAACAGTCAGGAAGGCTATAGTTGGAATGGACATGGTGGGCGGAGGAGCCTGTTTCTGTGTTGTATGAACCCATGACTCGATGAGAAATGAGTGGCAAAAACACCTGAAGGATTGTGAGATAATGATCATGGATGACTTTTAATGGAAAGTCCACACATACAGATAGACAGCCAAAAAGAACTTCATATCTACACTCAGATGGACTGGCAGATGGAGGAGATAGGAGTTGGGGAAAGAGAGGAAAAGCCCAAGAGAAATACAGGGAAAGGGATATTGGAAAAGAAAGATGCTGGAATCCTGAAACACATGTCAAAACATTTAAAAGGTATAAACACATAGCAAATAGGTGCAGGAGTAGACCATTCTGCCCTTCGAGCCAGCATTGCCATTTAATATGATCATGGCTAATCATCCAAAATCAGTACCCCGTTTCTGCTTTCTCCCCATATCCCTTGATTCCATAACCCTAAGAAATTTAAACATGGGAGGCTTTTTATCGTGTAAAAAAAAACTGCATGACATAATTTTTACCATGTGATGATTTTTCCACACGTCGGTAGTCGTTGTTGGCTCAAGAGTAACTCGGGAGAGGAACTGGTAACTCGGGAGAGGAACTTGGTACATCGCAGAAATTAGAAGTAAACGGCAAACTTAGACATACACGTGGGAACTCGTTTAAACTCGTGAACATAAACTTAGAATTTCGTAGAAAACCACGAGTTTGATTTTTTCTTTCACTCGGGATCACTCGTGGGTGGACTCGCACCGTGAGACAGGGCCATCACTTTCAACCTCACATGCATACTTTGGCTCCTATGCCCAGAGAGATTAGGGTTGCAGATTCCTAGCCTCAGTAGACTATTTCAGACTATTGATGTTACTGGGGTAGTCAGAGGGCATTCAAACTCTGTACTCAAGCCGTCAAATTAATTGAGTTTATTGTCATATGCACAAGTACAGTGAGGTACGTACAAAAGATACTCAATCACAAACACACAAAACATAAATTATATATAAATTCTACAAGGCAATGAATAGAAAATGACTGTAAACAAGGAAGGTATTAGTACAAATCACAATTGGAAAATATGTCCATGATAGTGCAAGAGGCGGTTCATAATGTTCTACTGCGGAGGTAGGGCTAGAGTTGTGCAGGTCATTTCAAGGACCCGATGGGAGCAGGAAAGTAGTTGTTACCTTCTTTACCTCCCTACCAAACGTAACAATGAGAAAAGGACACAGTTCAGATGGAAGAAACACTTGATGATAGATGCTGCTTTCTTGAGGCAGTGTCTCAATAGATCGCTTTTGATGGTGGGGACAACAGTGCCTGTGATGGACAGGGCTGAGTCTCAATGAGAGAAGACCTTGTTTACTTTTGTTAGCCCACAGAAGCAAGCTATGGGAACAGAGGATAGACACAAAAAGCTGGAGTAACTCAGCAGGACAGACAGCATCTCTGGAGAGAAGGAATGGGTGACGTTTCGGGTCGAAATATCACCCATTCCTTCTCTCTGGAGATGCTCCCTGTACCGCTGAGTTACTCCAGCTTTTTGTGTCTATCTTTGGTTTAAACTAGCATCTGCAGTTCCTTCCTACACAATGGGAACGGAGGTATGTTTTCCCACAGGTAAGCTCCCCGAAGGCTGCAGCCTTCAGCCTACAACCACCGAGCCGGTTCCCCACAGCAAACACAAGACCCGGAGGACCGTGGCATGCAGAGGGTAACCGTCAAGCCGATCCCTGCTCATCTCCCGGAGATCAAAGACTGGGAGTATGGAGCCAGTGATGACAACGGATGCGGTCAATGAGGGCAAGGCCGGTGGGAGAAGGACTGGGGTCTGGCCTACCACGGACTGTGGGAAGCGTCCATGGGAACAAAGGTGAACAGGCTTGAAGAGGGACGGCGGTTCACTGGTCGATCCTCATTTTTAAGGAAGGCGATATCTGGAGGCTCACAACAGCCTGGGCTTGCCTGGAACGTGCACCACTTATAACAACTAGAGAGTGGACTAGACTTTAGAAATTGCGCCTAAACATGGCGCCTCTTGCACGCTGGCTCAGTATACTATTTCTGTATAATTTGTGCTTAGACATGACAATACTCTAGTATATTTGTAAGAAAATAATTTCACTGTGCGTTTGCACCTCGCACATGTGACAATAGAAGCTCCATTGAACCATTGTTTTGCTCGCTTTGTTGATGGCATTCAGAAACTGTACCTATGTCCTTCCAGAGACTTCTTTGGTAATCCTCACAAGGAGTACCTGCCAAATTATGACTCCAGATTAGAACTGGAATAGTAATTTTACTCATCTACTTCCATTCTGTGTTCACTGTACAACTAGTAATTGTCTCCTCTGTGCTCACACACTCTGAAAATCTGAAACCACCAGGTTTCCATAGCAACCTCTGCTATCAATGCACGAGTTACCTTAGCAATTTAATTAAAACAACTCTTGACATAATTTATGGAGATAATATTATTGTCAATTAATTGGCATCAACAAAGTACAGTTTCCAAAATCATAATGATCAAGGAAATAGCAATATCATTTATGCTTCTATTTTTCAGACCTTATCCAAACTGTAAAAATGCATTGTTTGTACTAGTGCTTTGGATTCAATATTAATACCATATTAACATTGAATAAATTTAACATTAAGTCGTTTATCCTGTACATTTGCATGTATTTTCTAAACCCCATAATCTCACAGCATTTGTGTCATGGTTTTGCTGCATTTATTCTGAGGGTCACACCAGTGCTTCTCTTTACAATGCTAGTAGCAAGAGCCTTTCTATTCTTTTATAAAATCTAAGCCCATCCCACCCCTATGACAACTTAAAATGAAAAGATGCAGTTGTTGCAAAGGCCCAAGACGTCAACCGTGTGAGAGGGTGCCTTATTTTCCCTTCTGTCACTCAGTGTCAGAATCAGGCACATGATGGTCAACAAAACATCAAAACGTATATAAACTAATTCTCCTTCTTCCATGATCCGACTGGCTGATCAATGTCAAATCACAGAACAAACCATTTCTCCATTCCACAATTAAGTTTTTAATTCTAAGTTTGATTTCTTGGATGCTGACAATACAAACTGCTCTTAGGTTCTTATCACACCCTCTGACCTCAGATGATGCTCATTAATCTCTCATCCACTCTCCGATCTCTGAACTCTGCCCTTGCATGCCTCACAAGCTCTTGCATCATTGACTACTCATTCTCTAACCAGTCCTCGTCACTCATTCTTCACTGCTTGAAGTTTTCCTTGGTTTTACTAGTGGCTAAAGATAATTTATGAGCAGAATTGGCTTTGGAAATTGGCTGGAAATACTCAGTAGATCAGGCTGCATCAATGGGAAGACAAAGAGAGTCAATACCTCAGGTCAGAGACCCATTGTTTTAGATTTCCAGCATCTGTAGCTTTTTATAACATTTTCACTGGCTTTGAATGATGAAAATTACTCATTGCCCGGCACAAATTAACATATCGTTCAGCTTCCCTGAGGGTGGATGTGACAGGAAATGGATGCAAGTTTGACAACTCTTGTATTCCTCATTTTAAAAGAAATATTGAAATGAAATACAATCACAAAAGGCAAATTGTTGTCACACATTAGGACAATGTTATACATCTGGCAACATTCCATTTCCCTTATTTCATAAGTGACAGAAACAGCCACCTACATAGGTTAATAACATTAAAATGCCTGCAACCCATGGAGTTATTAATCTTTCACAACTGTGTGACTCCGAGATTCTTGGCAATGTCAGTGCCTCAGGTGTTCTGCGAAGCAGAGTTGCCCGCAGGCAGTGAAAGCCCCAAATTGCGCTCACTCTGGCAACCTCTGACAGCAACCCTTAGTCACAGAGCAAACAAATATTCTCCAAATTTTTCTCACACTTTATTCTTTCCTGTGGCTTTAATTCAACTCCCCTCCTCTTTCAATGCAAAGAAATTCTGCTGTGATATACAGACCAAAGTAACTATGGTCCTATGATGTCTCACATAACAGCCAGTCTTCCAAAATTGATTCTTCCTCAATTGGCTAAAACTTTATTAAAGTTCTCCTACCAAGATAGCCAAGAGGAAATGGGAAGCCTGAATGATTTTCTGCTCCTTTTTTTGCCCAGATGTACTGAGAGTAAAATAGAATCTCTCCTCCCCCACCGTGTTAGTGGAAATTGAATTTTTGATTGTCCTGTGGTTTCGTGATTCTGACAACTGAGCGGTTTCATATGCTATCCCTTTAATGAAAATATATTATAGCAGCTAGATGTTGAACCATGTAAACCATAGCCCGAAACCATATAACTCATTCGACAGTGTTGCTATTTAAAGCGGAGGTTGAACTTAAACAAACAGAGGAAGGGAAATAATGAAAAGCTGCTGAAAGTACTGCTCAAATAGACAAGGTTCTTAAATTACGCAGTAGGATATCTACATGCTGATGCCTAACTCATGCATAAGAAATTGAATTAACATTAAGATAGCAGAATGGCAGAGTCCCAGATGAATAAATTCACACATTGTAATCCCAGACCACACAATGGTCAGATTGTATGAAACAACAACGTTTTTCCTGTTTTCACTTTTACATACATTGTTGCCACTCGTTTTCCTTAACTTCTGAAATTAAGTGGCTCTTCAGGATCAGAGTGTTGATAAATGCGCAATCCTCCGCTAATCATTTAATGTCACTAACCCACACCATCAATTTTTACATCATGTATATTTCAGGCCTTTGAATCTAAAAATACTTCGGCCCTCATCGGGACACATCAACAACAAACCCAGTTTATCAGTTTATCTGAATGGTAAATTACATAAATGGATGAATCATCTCCAAATAACATTAATTTATTTTATTCTGCCAAAGCACTAGTTGTTTATTATTAGCTCTTACTGGGTAACTGTATTGCTCTGACAGGAAACAACACTGAAGGTTTCATTTGCAATCTTATGTTTGCCTCAGCTGCGTATTTGCGAAGTAAAGTTTCTCTGTCTCAGGCATTGTTCTGATAACAATCAGCCTTTGCCATGTTGTGGCCATGTATCTATTGTAGCACAAACAATATCTCAGATATGCAATTCATATTTGAGAATCTAATTTAGAGGGCATTTTCAATTTTCATATTCTTGGAGTTGCTTGTTAGGTGTAGGTGATAGGCAATCGCATCATAAATACACCTAGATCTAAAATCAGTCTTTTATTTCAATATAGTTAGTTTATAAAATTCAAAAGTATGTAACACAGAACTGTTAATGTAAATACGCTCTTCTCAAGCTTACCCCCCAGTCTAGTTCAGTCAAAAACCACGGAGTCAAGCACTGGAACAATTCATCTTTATTTTTGGATAGAACAACAAATTCCCCAATACGATACCTAAACCACCACGGATTCGATCCTTGTATCTGCCTGGCTAAGCCCTTCAGCCTCGTGCAAGCAGAAACATTCCAATAGGTCATGCAGTCCCAAGCGCTCTTCCAGAAGATCGACAAAGGACCTCGTGGGGGCTGCCTTTTATAGGTCCCCGAACCTTGAGGGGACGAACTACATAGGGGTGGTCTCTTTACAATCCAATCAAAGATATTAATTACATCAGTACATTGTAGAGAGTTCCCAAACCAATAACAGAGTCTCCCATACATTGTTTCATGAGAAGCTTCTGGAAGAAGCCAACTAGACTTGAATAATGCAACATTTACCCTGGAATTCAAACAGACCTGCTAGGGCTTAACACTTTGGCCAATCAACAAACAGCAGGGTAACTGTCTCACAACATTATTTACAATATTGACAATTAGTTTGCAGTAATCCAATCACGTTAATACATTAAAGTTTGTTTGCAGAGTTTTATACATTTTATCAATTAAGGGGAAATGAGGAGAGCACTTGGATCTTTCATCCTTACATATCAATCTGATGCTCAAACTGGTCGGTGCCATCCACAGCCTGTAAATTTCCACTGACAAAGGTTAAGCAATTCTGACAATTGCAGGGATCCTCCATTTTATGGCATCTTTAATTTGGTCAATATTAACATTAACACCTTCATAACCACTCATGTTATTCCCTATCACATCATCTATGGTCATCCATTTAGAAACATAAAGTTTGAGTTTCAGAGGTGCAAGAAGATTGTTGGTCTGCTTTAAATCTCAGGATAAATAGTGGGATTGGTTCTTTTGTTTGTCATGCTATTCCACATTTAACTTTGTGAATTAATAGGATACAGATTGACCGTGATTCCCCAGCCTCTTGATTTTATGACCTCAGACACAAAAACTTGCATTCACAGTGTCAGGATGTTGCGAAATTAAAAAGCCAGCAAATTATGTGGCAGGAATTCCCATCAGCCTCGTTTTAACAGTTTAGAAGTGCAGCAGTTTATCAGTTTATGTTAATGGATTGGCAATAGAGCACTAAAATTTCCACCATTCGTGGTCCATTAAAATGTTGTGTTTTAGTGCAGGATTTACATTTGAGGATGTTTGATTTAGCCTCTACTGGAAATGATGCACACATTAAAGTACATCAAAGGGAAAAATCTCAGTGATTGGAGTCATACCTCACAAAGAGTAAGATGGTTGTGGCTGTCAGAGGTCAATTAGCATAGCCCCAAGAAATAACCATTGGAGATCCCCAAGGCAGTCCCACCATCTTCAGCAGCTTCATCAATGAATTTCCTTCCATTACACGGTCAGAAATGGGTGAGTTATAGACAATTTATATCTGCAGCTGTAATTCCATCCCAAGTTTCTTTTGGTTGACACGTTAACAGTTATCCGGCATGGTCACCATCATTTGCAAGGGTAAGGGAGTTATTTACAGGCCCCGGATAGTGGCCAGGATATTACATCGGGAGATGCAATTGGCATGTAAGAAAGGCAATGTTACGGTGGTAATGGAGCATTTAATTAGGCAAGTGGCGGCACGGTGGCGCAGTGGTGGAGTTCGATCTGTTTCGATCTTGACAATGGGTGCTGTCTGTGCAGAGTTTATACGTTCTCCCCATGACCTGCATGGGTTTCTCCAAGATCTTCGGTTTCCTCTCACATTCCAAAGACGTACAGGTTTGTAGGTTAATTGGCTTGGTGTATGTGTAAATTGTCCCTAGTGTGTGTAGGATAGTGTTAATATGCGGGGATCACTGGTTGGCATGGACTCGGTGGGCCGAAGGGCCTGTTTCCGCGCTGTATCTCTAAACTAAACTAAAAAGGTCGACTGGGAAAATCAGGTTGGTACTGGACCCCAAGAGAGGGAACTTGTAGAGTGCCTACAACATGATTTCTCATAGCAGCTTGTAGTGGAGCTTACCAGGGAAAAGCCAATTCTAGATTTAGTATTATGTAATAACCATATTTGATTAGGGTGCTTAAGGTATAGGAACCACTGGTAGGCAGTGACCATAATAGGATAAAATTCAACCTGGAATTTGAGAGGGAGAAGAGGACATCAGATGTGTCGGTGTTACAGCTGAGCAAAGGTGACTATTGAGACATGAGGGAGGAGCTGGCTAAAGTTGATTGGAAAGCGACCCTCGCAGGAACAGCAATGGCAGGAATTCCTGGGAGTAATTTGGAAGATGCAGGATTTTTTCATTCCAGAGAGGAAGGAATAAAGATTCTAGAGGGCGAATGAGGCGACCTTGGCTGCCAGTGACAAGTGGTGTTCTGCAGGGGTTGGTGCTGGGGCCGCTACTCTTCACGTTGTACATCAATGGTTTAGATGAGGGGATTGAAAGTTTTGTGTCCAAGTTTGCAGATGATACGAAGATAGGTGGAGGAGCAGGTCGTGTAGAGCTGGTCGTGTAGCAGGGACTCTGCAGAAGGACTTGGACAGGTTGAAGAGAGTTGGCTGAGAAGTGGCAGATGGAATTCAGCGTAGCAAAGTGTGGAGTATTGCATTTTGGTGGTAGGAATAAGGCATAAGCTATTTTATAAATGGGGAGAAAATTCAGATATTGGAGGTGCAAAGGGACATGAGAGTTATGGTGCAAGATTCCCAAAAAGTTAATTTACAAGTTGAATCGGTAGTAAGGACGGCAAATGCAATGCTAGCATTTATTTTGAGTGGGCAGGATACAAAAACAGAGATATAATGCTGAGACATTATAAGGCACTTTACAGCGCAAAAATTGACAATTTCTGCGGGTTTTAACGGGCCCGCTATGCTGGAAACAATGGTCAGTGCTTACCTGCAGTTCATCGTGTGTACTCCATTTGGCGTAGCACAGCAACAGTACGGGTCATGGGCCGTGACCCGACTGCCATGCAACCTCCCTATACATTGTGTATACAAGCAAAGAATTTCACTGCGACTTGTCACACGCAACAATAAAGTATTCCATACCATTCCACCCTCAGCCTGGCCTGCAACCCATGGAGTTATTAATCTTTCACAACTGTGTGACTCCTGGTCAGACCGCATTTGGAGTATTGTGAGCAGTTTTGGGCCTATATCTGAGGAAGGACCTACTGGTGTTGGAGAGAGTCCAGTGGAGGTTTACAAGAATGTGGAGAGGATATTTCCACTAATAGGAGGGTCTAGGATCAGACGCCATAGTCTCAGAATAAAAGGACGTACCTTCAGAAAGGAGATGTGGAGGAACTTCTTTAGCCAGAGGATGGTGAATCTGATGATTATCGGGAGACGGCAGGAGAATGGGGTTGAGATCGGTCAGCCATGATTGAATAGCGGAGACTATTTGGGTCGAATGACCTAATTCTAGTCCTACAATTTATGAACTTATTTCTTTTAAAAAAAAATTTTTTAAAAAATAATATGTTTTATTAGAAATAGACATATTATAAAGTATAGTTGCATATTATAGTAAAAAAACTTTTCATATACATCAGTCATACATTATTAAAATTTTCAATTGTCGATTACTTCTACGTGTTTTTTTTTATATAGAAAAAGAGAGAAAGAGAGAGAAAAGTTACAAATATCAAAAAAAAACAAAAAAGGTGGAATGGATTCCTTATAATACGTCGTTGGAGATAGGTTCGTAGATTATAAAGTATGACTTTTCATCTAATCCTGAGTTCAAGTTTCGATAATTAATGAATGGAGCCCATATCTTATCAAAAAGTTCTTGTTTGTCCATTAAGACAAGTCTAATTCTTTCTAAATATAGGGTCTCCGACATTTCCACAATCCACATTTTAATTGTGGGGGTCGTAGGGCCTTTCCAAAATTTTAATATTAATTTTTTCCCGTTTATTATACTGTAGTCGAGGAAATTTCTTTGGCTTGTTGTGAGTGTTAAACTTTGCTCTGATATTCCAAGTATTATTAATTTTGAGTTTGGATCCAGTTTTGTATTAATAACTTCTGAAATTATTTCAAAAATATCAGTCCAGAAATGTTTAATTTTTATACAATTTGCAAACGTATGTGTTAAATTAGCATCTAGATGTAGACATTTATCACAAATAGGAGAGATTTGTGGGACGATTCTATTTAGTTTTATTTTAGAGTAGTGTAATCTATGTAAGACTTTAAATTGTATTAAAGCATGTCTGGCATTTAACGAACATTGATGTATATGTTGTAAACTTTCGTCCCACAAATCTTTCGTTATAGGATGACCTAATTCATTTTCCCATGTGTGTCTATATGGTTCCGTCGGTGGTACCTCGTTGTTTAGGAGGGTGTTATAAATATAAGCTATTAATTTTTCAGTGTTAGGATGCTTGTTCAAACATTCATCAAGGATTTCTGGTTCCCTAGTCCTGTAGACTTGTGTGTTAGATTTAACATAATCTCTAATTTGTAGATATCTGAAGAAATTATTTGAGTGCAGTCCATGATTCTGTTGTAACTCCTGAAATGAAAGAAAAGTGCCTTTCCCATAAAGATGTCCAATCTTTTTAATTCCATAATTTTTCCATTGTGTGAAACACTTATCCAAAAAGGATGGTTTGAATAAGGGATTATTTACAATGGGAAGGCATAGTGGTATATTATTCAATTTTAAAACTTTTTTTAATTGTTTCCAAATTCGTATTCCACATGTATTATGGGGTTCTCCTTATAGGTTTATTTGTGCAGTTTTGTGGTAGCAAATATGATCGGTCCAATTTCAAAAGGTAAACAGTCTTCCTTTTCCATCCTTAACCAATCTGGTTGTTGATCCAGTTCTTCCAGCCAGAAATTCATGTTTTTAATATGGACTGCCCAAAAATAAAACAAGAAATTTGGCAAAGCCAAACCTCCATTTATCTTTGACTTACATAAATGTTTTTTACTTATTCTATGATTCTTATAATCCCAGATAAAACTTGTAACAATGGAGTCGACTTTTTTGAAAAAAGTTTTTGGGATACATATCGGGATTAATTGAAATAGGTACAGTAGTTGCAGTAAGAAGATCATTTTTATAGCATTAATTCTACCAAGCATTGAAATGGGAAGTGTTTTCCAGTATTGAATATTCTTGTGTAGTTTATTCAGTAAGGGTGGAAAATTTAGTTTAAATAAAGAGGTATATGTCTTAGTTACATAGATTCCTAAGTATTTAAATTTATCTTTAACTATTTTAAAAGGGGATTGTTGTAATGTATGTAGATTGAGTTTTGTTATTGGCATGATTTCACTTTTATTCCAATTAATTCTATATCCTGAGAACTGACCAAATTGAGTTATTAAATTTAATAGATTTGGAATACTAGTTTCTAACTAATTTATGAACTTATGTCAATGAAAGATTAGTAGAATCTCAGATGACCCAGGTACACATCAAGTATTTCCATCAAAGTTAAGAATTCCGATCAAAGTAATCCATGTCAACTCCAGGATATTCTTGGCTTTTGCTTATGTTTCAATTTGCATAGAATTGTACAGTCTTCTTTGCATCAATGAGATTTTTTTTTAAACCTCAATGTCAATCCTGATCCACCACCTGCAACCAACTGCCTCCCTATCTACCCCTACATTTTGCAACTAACATCATGTCTGCCTCCCCTAACAAAATATTACTTATCCAATAAAGCAGGAAGCATTGGGCTGGAGGCAACTAGATCACACATGGGCTCCTTGTGTTTGTTTATCACCAGTGGATGTGACAGAAGACTAGACCCACAAGGCATAACTGACCCATCGCCCTTTGAAAATATACAACATAAAAATGCTTAAAATGTCTCATTTGCTGATTTGTGTTGTCATAGCCGTTGCGAATTTCTTCATGTGTGAGTTCAGGCAGAATTATCAAGCAATCTGATTGTAAACACAAAATGCTGGAGTAACTCAGCGGGACAGGCAGCATCTCTGGAGAGAAGGAATAGGTGACGTTTCGGGTTGAGACTCTTCTTCTGACTGTAAAGTTAGGTTACGGAGTAAGGACAGAAGAATAGATGTAATGTGTGCAACATAACAGAACTCAATCCTGTCCTAATCTATTCCAAGCACGGTCACATTTGCTACATTATACGTTGCAGAAAGGAAAGGGAGATTACTGTAGTAGAAGGGAAAGAGAAAAAAAGGGAGGGAGGCAAAAGGGCGAAAGTAAGGAAAGAGGTCAGGTAGGAAGAAGCATTCAGGTAGACTTACATGACTTGAAGTTATAACAACTTGCATATCAAACCATTTTTAAGATGTAGAAACAAAAGACTGCAATGTTGGTTAATACACAAAAGGACAAAGTGATGGAGTAACTCAGCAGGAACGCAATGTCACTGGAGAACATGGATAGGTGATGTTTCGGGTCGAGACCCTTCTTCAGACTCTAGCTTTTTCTGTCTATGTTCAGTTCAAACCAGCATCTGCAGTTCCTTCCTACACTCAATATTCATACCGTTGAGTTGTAAGCTACCCAAGCGGAAAATCAGGCATTATTTGTCCAGCTTGTGTGTGGCCTCACTCTGGCAATGGAGGAGACCCAGGACAGAAAGCTCAGTATGAGAAAGGGAAGTGAAGTTAAAATGGTTAGCAACTGGGAAATACAATGGCCCTGTTGTCTCTGTTGCAGGAAATATGGCATCCAATTTGACCATTGTGATAATGACCAGAATATCTTTCTTCTCTTACACTGCTGAGGAATAAATATTGACTCAAGAACTAAGCTCCTCCTAACAGTAGTGCCAATGAATCATTGCTCTCCTCATGTGCCTGTAAACTGGTTACTTGGTGTTAGTACTAAATAAACCGATAGCAGAACTTGATAGTACACATGCAATGTGGCTTTGGAAGGAATGCAATTCTTCTTCTCTTGCAAGATACCATTGAAAAGCATCACTTTGTAGCTGTTGGAAGTTAACAACTGAGAACATTTCCACTTTTTTCAATACCTAAAGTACATTGGCAGCACACTGTGGAGATCAATGTCTGATATCCTGAGTACATTTAGGATGCATTCACATGTCAGCAGTCCATTCTCCCATCAAGGACAGGTATGCTGAGAGGTGAAGGAAGAAAATCAGACATGCAGACTTACAACATTTGAAGCTTGCAAATCAGCAGTGAAATCAGATAATCAGATGTGCGCAGGGGACAGGGTTAAGAGGTTGGTCACAAATATAACATTGGTTACACTAATAACATTGAACATTACATCTTTTATTCTTGTGGAGTGATACACCCTTACTTATCCATCACTCATTATCTGTTTTCTTATGCACTTCTAAGTACTGAAGCGAGAGGGAAGTGTGTCACTTAGACTTGCTCCATGTGTTTGGATGATATGATTATGATGGTTGAATAGCTTAAAGCATGAAGTAGACATGAGGCTAGCATCACTGCTAATTATACAAGGTTGTTTTGAAGCTTATTAATGTTAAGCATGAATTCCTATTGATCATTAATGTGGAAGGTAAATGATAGAGAAGAGGAGAGAAAGTTCAAGAGGTTTTGTTTAGTTTTAGTTTAGAGATACAGTGCGGAAACAGGCAATTTGGCCCACCGAGTTCGCATCGACCAGCGATCCCTGCACATCAACACTATCCTACACACTAGGGACAATTTACACATATACCAAGCCAATTAAACTAAAAGCCTGTACGACTTTGGAGTGTGGGGAGAAACCGAAGATCTCAGAGAAAACCCACACGATCACGGGGAGAACGTACAAACTCCATACAGACGGCACCCGTAGGCGGGATTGAACCAGGGTCTCCAGCGCTGCAAACGCTGTAAGGCACCAACTCTACCACTGTGCCACCGTGCCGCTGGCAAACCCTTGTTTGATACAGGTCTTCACTGGGATTAAGTGTTGCAGATGTGTTGGTTAGAATCGCTGCTTATGTGCCATCATGAAGCAAATACTAGATGGAGATGAATTTTTGTGGGCAGTCAAATTTCAGGAGAGTGTTCTACAGTACCTTCCGATTGATGGAATCAAAGGCTAGAGGTAGAAAAAGGGTCATGTATAGTGCTGCTCCTTGGATCTCTTTTGAAATTCTCAGGGAGTGTATTTTGTTTACTGTACCTCCAGATGGACGGTATACACATTGTGATTCACAAGCAGCTCTTTTATCACAGAGAGTGCGTTGATGATAACTGTGATTGAGACCCCTCTACAGTGACTACTTGTTTCCTTTCTCAAATGTGGTCATCACAATAGCATCTCTGCAGCCTCCTCATACAAGACCCTCTTTCCAGATGCAATGAGATTGTGGATTCATGAATTAAACCATTTCCCTGCTGCATTTCAGCTTCAATTTGTTCAAAAGTTCTGAACCACCTGCTCCTGAGGTCTTGTTGTGTTTTAATTGGGTTCTGGGAAGATAAATATTTCAGACAAGCTATAGTAAAGTTGCTTCAATCAATCATGCATATAAACTGCCCGTGAGCGTTGGCAATCTGTATGCATTGGTGAGAAAGGTTGGACATAACCATGGATGACAATCTCTGCCAACGTTTTTTTGGACTCTCCAATTTAGCTCACTAAAAGATTGATTTAAAAAGTAGTGGGATACATATTTGATTATAGAACATGTGCCCAATGTGCCCAGATTGTCATGTGATTGGCATGACAAATGGTATTCGACCAGAATTAGTAACCCTATTTGTTTGCAAAGAGCTACAAGCAGAGGTGGATGTACCTATTAAGCTACTGAAAAGGTAATCATGGGAGACAAAAGTGGCCAGTAATTGAGATGGCTCTGGGTTTGTGACCGACTGAGGAATAAAAACGATTTTACATGCAGAAGCCTTGTAACAATTATCCTAGCTTATATTCAGATATCATCAGATTAATTTGATTTGTGGGCAGTCGTCCACAGGGGGAATTAAATTCCCAATGAATAGTGTTCAGAAGCATGTCTTGCTAGTTGTGGATGTGTTACTGTACAGAGCTAAAATGAAAACAAATTCTGACCTGAGGGGAATAAAGTGCAGTTTAGAATCAATTGAGAGACAAAAGATGATAACAACAATTTCAATAGCGATGGCCTGGCATTAACAGCAGTGAAATCATATTGAGTTAGTGCATCACAGATGTGTGAAGTGATGTCTGTCTATTTTGCTTAAATAATATATGGAGCATATCATTTCTATGTTATGCTTGAAACCAAAATTACTAATTTCACATGACACTGCACCTGCCAAACATATTATTGAGTCACTTCAAACCTAATTCATAAATTGAAATTGCACTCTTGTATATTTTGTGTAGGGCCCCATGAACAAATTCATTGTCCTAATAGGGAATCAGAGATCTTCAGGATTTCACTGCCCTTTAATAGGTTTCAAATGATATATGAGGAGAGCAATTGATGCAAAGCTATGCGTCTGTCTTCCCCAAACATTAATTCATTATGGCTCATGGGATATTGCCTAATTAATTAATACTGTTGCAAAATGGTTTCTAAGGAAAAATGTTTAATAAAAATAAAAACATAAAACAATCGCTTGAGAATCTAAAAGCAATGACTTTGGTTTATTTGTGGCCTGTCAAAGCAAGGTCAAGACGACTTGCCACACTCCACCTCGCAACATTAGTCAACTCTTCTGTGCAACATAACACAAGGAGGTAGGTTTCCAAGGAGTGAAACTAATACCAGGGATTCTCTCTTGAATCCATTGACAATCACTATTCTCTGAAAGATACCAGCAAAGTTGTACTTATTTTTTGACTCACAGTTCACTGCACCCATATACAAGCATCTGTGAACTTAAGTTCAACCTAAACCCTGTTTCTCGCATAATAACTAGCACCAACTAGTGATCCTGGAACAATGAAGACCTCCAGCAAAGCCACTCTCCTCTAGTTCTCTTTAATGTTGTTTAACTGTGATCTTTTGTGTATGTATATCATTTCCTGAAAGTGGTGTCGCAAGTAGTTATGGCGGTAAAGGTTTTTGGCAGATTGGCCTTTATCCATCAGGGAATTGCGTATAGAAGGGTAGGCTGCACTTGGAGTATTATGTTCAGGTTTGGTCACTCTGTTTTCGGTAAGATACCGTTAAGCTGGAAAAGGTGCAGAAAAGATTTACGAGAATGTTGCCAGGACACAAGATCCTGAGCTATAAGGAGAGGTTGAGTGAGAGCACAGGAGGCTGAGGGGTGATCTTATAGATGTGTATAAAATCATGAGGGAATAGATAGGGTGAATGCACAGGGTCTTTTTTCCATGGATTCCATGGAGCCAAGAACTAGAGGGTATACGTTTAAAATGAGAGAAGAAAGATAAAATAGGAACCTGATGGGCAACATTTCACACAAGGATTGGTGGATATATGGAACACGCTGCAGAGGAAGTAGCTGAGGCCAGTACAACAGCAACATTGAAAATACATTTGCACAGGTACTGTATATGAATAGGAAAGGTTTAGAGGGATATGGATCAACGACAGGTTTAGTAAATGGAACTAGCTTAGATGAGGCATCGGTTCAATTCAGTTTAGTTTATTGTCACGTGTACCTAGGTAAGTGAAAAGCTTTGTTGCGTGCTAACCAGTCAGCAGAAAGACAATACATGATTACAATCAATCCATTTACATTGTATAGATACATGATAAGGGAATAACATTTAGTGCAAGGTAAAACCAGCAAAGTCCGATCAAGGATAGTCCGAGGGTCATCAAAGAGGAAGATAGTAGTTCAGCACTGATCTCTGGTGGAGTAGGATGATTCAGTTGCCTGATAACAGCTGGGAAGAAACTGTTCCCCAATTTAGTGGTGTGCGTTTTCACACTTCTATACCTTTTGTACATTTTCTATACCTATGGATGAGTTGGGCTGAAAGGCCTGTTTCTATGCTATCTGAATCAATGACTCTGTATTTGATCACTTGTCCAAACATCATTTTTTATACCTTGATATGACTTTAACGCTCAAGTGAAAGCCTTGAGATATTGCTCTAGATTAAAAACGCGACAGAAATGCAAATTTTAGTCAAAAATAGTTTAGTCAGGTAATTGCCAAATGCACTTTGTTAATGAGAGGCATTCGAAACTTAACATGGAAGTACTTATTTTGTTAACAAGAAATTAGAATCAGCAAAACTGCTCCAATGAAATTGTATACACACCTTTATGTGTTTCTGACTTTTTGTACTGTTTAATGCTTTTGAGTTGCTGTTCAGAGTTACAGCTAAAATATAGTATGTAATTTCTATATTCTTTTGAAGTATATCAGATTGGCTTTGTATTAAGCACTAATGGTTACTCCAGAAAGTTGACCCAATTTTCCAGATGGCTCAGTGTTCCTCTATTTGCCCAATAAATGTAATGAGAATTAGTGCTCATACAAAGTGTGCTTGCTTTTCATATATAAAGATGTTTCATTTCTTTATGAATGAACACTCCCCTGTGTGCCTGGGTCCTGGACTTTCTGACTGCCAGGCCCCAGGTGGTCAAGATGGGGAGACATACCTCCAACTCCCTCACCCTGAACACAGGATCCCCCCAAGGTTGCATCCTCAACCCCCTACTGTACTCCCTGTACACACATGACTGTGTGGTCAGGTTCAGCTCCAACTCCATCATTAAGTTTGCTGATGACACAGTGGTGGTGGGCCTGATCTCCGATAACGATGAGAAGGCCTACCTGGAAGAGGTGGCTGATCTGGCACTCTGGTGTCAGAACAACAGCCTCCTCTTGAATGTCACTAAATCTTAGGAGCTGATTGTGGACTTTGGAAGGGCACAACAACCAAGGACGCACACGCCACTGGGGATAAATGGGACTGCTGTGGATAGGGTGAGCAGCTTTAAATACCTGGGAGTCCAAATCACAGAGGATCTGACATGGACAATACACACTGCCGCACTAGTGAGAAAGGCAAGGCAGCGCCTTTACTACCTCAGGCAGCTGAGGAAATTTAGAGTCTCTCTGAGGATCCTTCAATCCTTCTACTCTGGTGCTGTAGAAAGTATCCTGACCGGAAACATCTCGATCTGGTTTGGCCACAGCTCTACCCAGGGCAGGAAGGTTCTGCAGAGAGTAGTGCATTCGGCCGAACGCACCATGGGAACTACACTCCCCCCCCCCCCCCCCCCACCCCCCCCCCCCCCCCCGCAGGACCTATACACCAGGAGGTGCAGATCCAGAGCCAGCAAGATCGTGAAGGACCCCAACCATCCCAGCAATGGACTGTTTCAGCTGCTATGGTCAGGCAAGCACCTCCGCTGTCACGCTGCGAAAACAGAGAGGATGAGACGGAGTTTCTTCCCACAGGCCATTAGGACTGTAAACTCTGATCTCACCGGGGTGTAATTAGTGTTGTGTCTTAAAAAAAATGTAAATACTTTCTTTTCTGTTCTGTTGTTCTGTTGTTTTGCACAATCCCGCAGGCATTGCCACTTTCATTTAACTGCACATCTTGTATGTGTATGTGACAAATAAAGTTGACTTGACTTGACTAACAATCCAAGGTTCATACTGTCAGCCAAAAGAAAATATCCTGAATGGGTTAAAGATAAAGCACTAAGTGTATATAAGACAATTCAAAGATCCTACTGTTCTTAAAATATTGCCCCTGTTTTATCAATAAAAGTGCTAATCCATGTCCCTGCATCCTTTAGATCTGTTGAGCTGAGCAGACTCCCAAATATAACCTCATGGCAGAAATCTAATGAGCAGACAAAATGCAATTTACAAGAATGCAAAAATTCATTGATACTGCCATTTTCAGTCCAGACACAGATGCCAATCATTTCCACTATCCCATACTTTGTCACCAACATGTTAATCTTAGATGTAATTGGAAGCGAACAGTAAACTGGATTTGTTCATCTCTGGTGAACTAAAGGAACACTATTATAGAAGATCTTTCCAAATAGGCCGGCAGATTTTGCACTATTTCCAAAGGATGCCCATGTAAATGTTGCTAGTTGTGGAGGTTTATTAGGAGAATTATCGTAGAAATTAATGGTACCGTAGTCTCACACAAGATAAGCTGTTTAGTGACCCAAGCCAGCAGTTGTAGTACAGGGTAATGGAATGAAATGCAGTTCTGAATTGGTATGAAGCACAAAAGCACACACTAGTTACAACATGCTGAATAACTTAATGAGTGCAGATGATGTCTGCAAATCCAAGCCCTTGGATCCTAGGTCTCAAGTGTGAAGAAAATTCAGTTGTTCCACTGAAAGGAGCATTGGAAAAGATTCAAGCAATTGAATGTAGGTCTTCACACGAGGAGCAAGGCTAAAAATCATGTTCCAAAACTTCCAGCACATATTCCATTTAAAAGCCTGTGATATTTGAAATGCGTATCAACAGCATTTGGCAAAGTAAAATGGGGTATATGTACAAGAGTAATGTTTTAGATCTTTTCTCATCTTCTGCACTTCCATTGCATTGGCCAATCAAAAAAATGCTGGTTTAAACAGACAGTTCCTCTACTCCTTCCTCACACCCCTGTGTTCTACACTTCCATTGCAACTGACGAAGGGTCTCGACCCAAAATGTCACCCATTCCTTCTCTCCAGAGATGCTGCCTGTCCCGCTGAGTTACTCCAGCTTTTTGTGTCTATCTTCCATTGCATTGCTGGTTACAACCCTCAATGCAAATGGATTAAAGCCTCTCGCCCAAGATATGTGAAAAGTTTTGAAAGAGTTCAGTATTTTAGTGTGTTACAATCAGCAAATTCAGTCCACTGCATGGTGTATTTCCAGTGAAGTTACTTGTTCTCTGCAGTCTCGTTTTTAAACAATAACTGATCTGTAATTTAAAAGGATTCCTTCGAAGTAACCATGCAAAATCATGAGAGGAATAGATCGGGTAGATGCAAAGAGTCTTTTACCCAGAGTGGGGGAATTGAGGACCAGAGGACTTAGGTTCAAGGTGAAGGGGAAAAGATTTAATAGGAATCTGAGAGGTAACTTTTTCACACAGAGGATGGTGGGTGTATGGAACAAGCTGCCAGAGGAGGTAGTTGAGGCTGGGATTATCCCATCGTTTAAGAAACAGTCGGACTGGTACATAGATAGGAGAGGTTTGGAGGGTTATGGACCAAGCGCAGGCAAGTGGGACTAGGGTAGCTGGGACATTGTTGGCTGGTGTGGGCGAATTGGGCCGAAGGGCCTGTTTCCACACTGTATTAATCTATGACTATGTCTCTATCTATGTCACTAAATCTTTTGCCATTGCTTATAGATTAAAATCAATATGGGAGTGGGGCTCATGTTGTCAGCCTCCCCGTGGTGAAACAGAGACAGCAGCAGCAATGCAACCTCAGTCGCCGCAGCTTGGCGCCAACCCGGAACAGGCGCCCTTTTTAGGGCGGGCACCTACGGATGTCGAACCGGATGGCATCACCCTGCTGCAGACTTCTGCTGCCTCAAAAGCAAGAAGAAGAAGAATATGGGAGTCAGAGAAAAGGGAAGACAAGTTTGGTGCAAAATTTCTCTCAAAACAAATTATATCCTGGATAAATCTGTTCCAAGGATGAACGATTCCAACTATACAGTTAGACTGGAGGGATGGAGCTGTTCACTTTGGAGCAAGGAAGATTGAGAAGAGATTGAATAGGTAGGTACATGATTATGAGGGGCTTAGCAGGACCAGGTAGAGCAACACTGTTCACATTAGCAAAATGAATCAATGACCAAGAGACGCAGATGTCAAATTCTGGGTAAAGGTACAAGCAACATTTAAATAAATACTTATTTTGCTTAGAGAGCATTTGTGACCAGTGTAGATTGGTTACAATAGGAGATGTCAGTAGCATCGACACTACGAGGAATGTGGCCTAGGACCCAATCACTTTGCATGAGAAACTGTTAGTTCTGCAATCCTACAAGCAAGTTCAGATCGGGCCAAGGTCAGTTCAGTATCGCGGAGTAATTAATCTTGCACCTTATCGCTAAGCAGGCCTCCCACTAGTCTGTCGCGGATGAGTTCATCACACAGATTCCCAAAACGGCAGCATGCAGCAATGTGTTTCAGATCACTAATGTAATTTTCTGCAGGCTCATCTTGCTGTTGGTAACGAGCCAAAAACGTAGTACCTTCAAGAATGGAGTTGGCACGAAGGTCACACAGCTGTCGGAGCTTAGTGAGTAGGACCACAGGATCATCAATAGTTTCAGCAGGTACCACGATCTGGTTGTTGTAATCCAGAACTGCAGGCGCATAGTCGAAACGCTCTGCGCGCTTTATTGCTTCAGGGCCAGCAACATTGAGTAGTATAGAGGCACACACTTCTGGTGTAGCGTTGCGATGAGCAGCACAAATGTAATGGTTGTAATCGTGCTCAAGATTGCGCCAACGTTCAGCGATGTCCGAGTCAAAGATCAGAGGGTCTGGCCGGTGAAGTGAGCTGGCCATGGCAGCGTGAGTGAATGGGTGAAAACAAAATACAGGGGATAAAATAAAGCCCAATATGTTAAACACTGAGTGGGTTCCCAACCATTTCTTGACACAAAATCTGCATTTTAGAGGGATAAGCTTGAGATGGATGTCTTTAGCAAGGTCTAGTACTTTTTTCAAGCTGGCATTATGTTCAGCTGTGTTGCGTCCGGCAATGAGAATATCATCGACAATGATGGTGCACGGATACCCCGCAAATAATTGATCCATTGTGCGTTGGAATACCACACTAGCAGAGTTGATGCCAAAAGGCATCCGCAGAAATTTATAGCGGCCAAAGGGGGTGCTGAACATGGTGAGATTGGATGAGTCAGCGGGATCTGCCAGAACTAACTTCTGGCATCCAGAACAGAAAACACGGATACACTGCCTATCTGAGCAGCAACTTTACTGTACGCATCGGGTAGTGTGGGCATTTGATCGCTGTGATCGCTATCAAGAGCCCGACATAAAACTTGCGAACGACAGCCATCAGAACAAGACCAGTTCACAGTAATGATGGTGTCGTACGTACCTAATGAATACCTAACCAGCCTGGCAGAGCACACGGCTGCAGATACAACTCTACAACTACTGTCCTCAGTCATCCTGCGTGGCTGGACGGATAAAACAACAAGTGCCCCACTTGCAATTCGCCCATACTACCTGGTTCGTGATGAACTGGTACTACAGGACGGGGTCATAATCAAGGGTCACAAAGCAGTCATCCCAGCTGTTCTACAGGACAAGTACTTTGATGCCATCCACAGGGGCCACTCCGGTGTGGAAGCGACCTAACAACGACCAAAGAGCATGTTTTACTGGCCTGGGAAAAAGTTGAAGCCTGCACTATCTGCAACAGCCTAAAGCCACACCAACAGAAGCAGCCTTTGCTCTCACACCCTGTTCCTCCTCTGCCCTGGTCCACGGTCGCTAGTGACATATTCGAATGACATGGAAAACACTATCTGGTTCTCGTTGACTCGTATTCGGGTTGGTTCAAAATATACCTACTCCAAAACATCACATCCGATACAGTCATCAAAAAGCTGTCATGCCACTTCTCCGTACACGGCGCCCCTGCATGCCTCCTGTCTGATAACGGCAGTCAGTTCACCTGCCAGTGTTTCAAAAAATGTGCTCAATGATGGGATTTTCGCCATGTCACCAGCAGTCCTGAATTTCAACAGTCCAATGGACTCGCAGAAGGTGTGGTCCATAGCGCCAAACAATTAATGGAGTGCTCCCACCTTGCTAAATCCGATGTGTTCTTGGGCCTGCTCAACTTAAGGAACATCGCCCGTGACCCAATACTGGGGTCTTCAGCCCAATGCCTGATGTCTCGGCAGACCCGTGCTGCCCTGCCGATGCCCCAGCAGCTGCAGCAGCCACAGGTCCATCCACCTCCTGTTCTCCAGAAACAACTCCAACTGAAATGCGTTGCCCAGAAGCGATTTTTTGATAAGTCCAGCAAACCACTTAAACCTCTCTTCAGTGGGCAAGTTGATCGCCTTCAGATCGACAAGGGCTATGGCCGTTTGGGTCACATCCACAGCCCTGCAAAAGAGTCGCACTCATACCAGGTAAGCGTCGACGGAGGAATTTACAGACGCAACCGTCAACATCTCCTTCCTGTGAAGGAACCAAGTCCTGCGGTCTCGTATCCAGAAGCCACGCGTCCGATCTACCCTTCTACAGTCAGACTGTCTCTTCTCTTGCGCTCTGGTGCTGCAGACCAACCATTGGCTATGCCACCTATGCCCTCACCACAACGTTCAGTGCCCCGCTCGCTGGCTTCGCCGTGTTCACCCCCCGGATCTCCAGTGCTCTCCCTGCATGGGTCCCGGTTATTTACCCGGTGAAGGGAGGAGACGCGGATCTATACCGCACGCGCGCAGGATGGGTTTGTAGGCCGCCCCTTAGATATGGGGATTTTGTTTAAACCATCTGTACGTCCTTGTATGTGCCAGTAGCATTTTGGGTACTGAATTATTCAGTCATCACATAGTAGTGTGTTTATTCTTATAGGTCACCTAGATTTAGATGTGTTTCCCTTTTATTTCTACAAGGAAAGATGTAGATTGGTTACTTACTAACCAATGGAGTGCTTTATTATTAGAAGCTCCGCCTACTACACTGTTCATATTATCGCAACCCAACTCGTACTGGCAGTCTACGCTGCTATGCAGCTGAAGCAACATGCTGTAGTGTGTTATAAGTGCCTTTAAATATATACTGTTGTACCATGCTCGTGAGTATGACTGGGTCATTTGACAACCAGGAATTCATTGTCTGTGAGGGTAGTGAAGACAGAATCCAAAAGTATCTGGAAAAGGGAATTAGATAGGAACTGTCTGCTTGAAACCAGCATTTTTTTGATTGGCCAAATGGCACCCTGTCAGTCATAAATAACAATTATATGATCCTACCTCTTGGAATCAGATGCATTCATTGGAAATCCTGAAATCTTACAGGGTCCAATGAAGTCATTTTTATAAGCTGTTGCTCAATAGTCTTCCTCATTTATAACCATCTTGTGACCTTGCAAGAGCATTTGGTTCCCTCACACAACAAAAAGGTGAAATTCAACCTTGGAAGGTCTAAATAAGGTGGCATCAGATCAGTCACCTGTTGTGACTGAGTAGCACTTAAGTTTTCTATATTCCTTTGTCAGCTCTTTTGAAGGCTTTGGAGGTCTTGGCCAATTAACACAAAGGTAGGTGGTGAAGTAATTGGCCAAGAGCTGCAAAGCCTACAAAGGAGCTGACAAAGAAATATAGAAAGTGCCACTCAATTCCACTCAAAATATTTTTACAACCACCTAAGGTTACATATAGTTTGGAATCTGCTTCTCCTTAAAGGACCACTCACGATGCAGAACATCAGCTTATGCCACCCCTCTTCATTCAGAAAAGATACATTCAGACATCATGACAGCAAGTGATCTATCTGGACAGCGGGCTGGGTCCAGAATGATCCAACCCAAGGCATTTTCATCATGTTGTTCATGTAAATAAGGGGCCATGTGCCTACTTTAGAACCCTTTCACAAATTAGATAGGCATGTATTTTGCCCAAACTGGTCAAGCTGTATTCATGGTACACAGGTCTATATGAAGTCCAGCTGGTGACCTTTCACACCAGCAAAAAGGCAAATTTCTTATCAGAAGAAGAAAGATAATTTTTGCTGACTGGTACCACAGAATTTCTAAAGATTATCATGCTATTCTTCCAATTAACTTCACTCCCTCTCAGTATATACCCAAGACCTGATGCTGGTCATGACCACCTGTAATGAGTCTGAAGAAGGGTTTCGGCCCGAAACGTTACCTATCTCCTTCGCTCCATAGATGCTGCTGCACCCGCTGAGTTTCTCCAGCATTTTTGTGTACCACCTGTAATGAATGTCTTCTTTGCTAACAAAGGGTATAGTGCCACACAGCTCCATCCATCCGAACTAATTTCAACGAGGAGCAATTTAGATTGGACTTTGTGTCTATCTGTTCCGTGACAGGAAGTGCTTTCTGCTTATTAGTTAGTCAGCTCCATCCAATGTTTCGCAGGACGGAAATATATCCTTCACATTGCTGTCCGCGTTTAATTGGATCAGTATTGTGAGATGTGTAAATTAATAGTTTAGCCGACACATTTGCTAGGCTTGTTGAATTACACAGTGAATCAAAGCATAAATTGTTAGCATCATAGGATGGTCCAACCGAAAGGAACAACTTTGTTGCCAGATCTACGGTTGGCATTGGGTGACTCAGTCTCCAATTTTCTCTTCTCCAAGACTGACAGGGCAATTATTTGTTTTAGGCAGGCAATTTCCCACATGGTGAGTTTTCAATTGTCCTATTTAAAGCTATCAAGGAGACAAAATGACTGCATTCTTTGGCAGCAAAAGAAGCAAAACAAATGCTATTTAACAGCTTGCTCTTCCGTTGACCACCGATCATCTATCTCCATGTGTCTGCAACTTTGTTCATTTGGTCTCCTCCACAAACCTGTTGCATAAGTACTTCCCAATCAGTGATAAAATGAAGAAAAACGTCAGCATATTTCATCTCCAGTCTCCTTTACTTGTCTCTGTCCTAGTGCCCTCCAGAGATAAACTTCTTATCCACCAGCATTTCACTTGTTTTGAGAGTGGTGGTGACATTTGTTCCACAGAAGAATTCAGAATTAACATCAATCCCTCGTCGCCATGGAATCAGTTCTTTTTTTACTTCCACTGAGTTTTCACTCAGTGGAATGCGACCACAGGGATTCCAGCAGGATCCTAAACAAAGTACTGCTACTTTGAAAAAATTGGAACAACAGCTGTCAGAGAGCGTGTTCCAAGACTGATGGCCAAGAGCAAAATTAAAGCAATTTTTGTAGCTGTCAGAATAGTAAGATTGGTTTTGCAGTCATCACATGTTCTAGTCATTTTACATTCTGAAAAAAAGACAGCAAATATGCTCAAGTCACTTTGTGGCTTGAAAGTTGCAGACTAGCTTGACCCTTTGCAATGAAAGCTAATATATTCCCTCATGGTGCCTTGCATAGAGAGTTAATCTATGTAAGGGATTTGTTTTTGAGAATATAGCATTTAAGGTAGTGAAATAGTATAATATTTGTATTGGAACTGACAGAATTCTGTGGATAGTCAAGGTTTCAAGGTCAGTTTATTGTCACATGTACCAATTACGGTACAGTATAATTCGAATTACCATACAGCCATACTTAAAAAAAGCAACAAGACACACAACTACATAAAAGTTAACATAAACATCCACCACAGCGGATTCCCCGAATTCCTCACTGTGATGGAAGGCAATAAAGACCAATTGTCTTCCTCTTTTATTCTCCCGTGGTCGGGGCAGACAAACTATCTGCAGTCGGGGGGATCAAAACTCCCGCAGCCAGCGGCCGAACCCCCTGCGTCGGGGTGGTCAAAGCTCCTGCGGCTTGGAATTCCCGAAGTTGGTCTTTAACCAGGGACCACGAGTTCCATGATGATTCAGGTTTTCTTCCTCCTCTATCGCCTCATCAACAGTCCGTCTGTCCTTTCTTCTGTTTTGTTATTTTAAGTACGTGTTAAAGAGTATGTTTTAGTGTTCTCTGGGGGGGGGGGGGGGGGTTCGGGGAAAACTATTTTTCAATCTCTTACCTTGCCGAGATGCCATTTTTTTCTGAATCGTATCTCCGGTCGCTCTGCGGCCTAACATCATGAAACTGGCAGCCTTGCTCGAGACTGCCGTTGAGCCCCACCGTGGGGGCAGTAGGCTTACTATAGGAAACTGTAACTATAGGAAACTGCGGCCTGCGGATTTCAACATCGAGGAGCTCACATTCTCAGGTAGAGAATGATGTCGGGAAGCTCCAAGCTGCGGGAGGTTCAACCAGCCCCAACTCGGGAGTCCGATCGGCTGGCGTGGGGGGCTGAGATCCCTCCGATGCGGGAGCTTGATCGCCCCGATGCAGAGGGCTTGACCGCCAGTTGCGGGAGCCAAGATCGCCCCACTAACGGAAGGTTCGAGAGCCCCGACTGCGGGAGAACAAAGAAGCTTGAACTTTTTTTTGCCTTCCATCACAGTGAGGAATGTGAGAGTTGCTGCAGTGGATGTTCATGTTAAAAATTTATTTGGGTGTCTTGTTGCTCTTTATTGGTATGACTGTATGGCAATCTGAATTTCACTGTACCTTAATTGGTACATGTGACAATAAACAAACATTGAACCTTGAACTTAATAGTATATCCAAATGTTTGTTTCAGTGTCTCTCGGTATGTCTTATGTGGGGGGGTGGTGGGGGAGAAAAGGGGGAAACCGTTTTTCAGTCACTTCCTCGATGGAGAGGCGACTTTTTTTTCCTATCACTTCTCCCCCTCACTTCTCACGGCCTAATAGCTTGGATTGGAGCGGCCTTTCCCGGAGTCGGGCCCAGAGCGTCAGCAGCGGGCGCAACATGGACTTTTCCATCGCGGAGCGGGGGCGAACCCTTGCCGGGAGTCGCCAGAAAGGAGTGCTCCGATCGCTGGCCTGGTGATTTTGGCATCGTGGTGCTGTGGTCTGCGGAGCTTCTAGCTGTGGTCGTGGCGTGAACTTACCATCTGGGATCCCTTGTCGGGGATCGCCGGAGAAGAGCTCCGACCTCCGGCCTGCGACCTATAACATCCTGAAGCCGGTAAGAAAGTGGCCGATTCGTGCACTCCAAGCCACAGAGTGTGTTTGACCGTCCCGATGACGGAGTCTCGATCATCCCGACTAGAGGGCCTGTACCGGCCGTCCGTAGCAGCAACTACAGAGGGTTTATGGTCCCGACCATGGATGAACGAAGGAGGAGGACTGACTGAACTTTGTTGCCTTCCACCACAGTGAAGGATGCTGTGGTGGATGTCTATGTTAAATTCTATTGTGTATTGTGTGTTCTGTTTTTCAACTGTATCGCTGCAGGGCAAATCCATTTCACTGTACCTTAGTTGGTGCATGTGACGAATAAATTTGACTTTGAATTATGATTCATTCTGGTCCTCCCATTTGTTTGCCATCTGTTTATTTTATTACTGTAGTTTGCAGTAATGATACTGTGATCTTGAACGTTTGCTTTTCATCTCCATGTGCACAGGACAAATTAAATATACAAAAATACCTTTCCCAGTTTTCTAAGTATAGCCATTCCTCCTTTGTTTTCATTCAGCCAAGTGCAATATTGCAAAAAAGCAACAAGACGACTTCCGGTGGCGCTATGGAGTAGGAGAGACTCGCGCCAGCTAGCTCCGTGAAAAATCCGAAAAAACGGGAGGAAAAGACAGCTCCTACCTGCAGAACCCGGGACCGATTGTTTTGAACTAAGCCCGTGACGTCATCAGGCGCGCGACACCGGCAGTATGTCGACTCAACATACTCCCCCCCACAAGGCAAAAAACGGCAAGACTAAAGAGGTAGGCCCAACTGAAGCCTCGGCCTCAGGTTTAACAGCATCCCGAGAAGACATCTCAAAGAAGAAGAAAAAGACTGAGATGGAAGAATTAAAAACGTTCCTTAAGGAGGAACTTAAAAATCTTAGACAGGACTTTAAAGAGGATCTAGCATCTTTTAAAAAAGAAATGAAAGACCAAATTAAAGAAGAAGTTACAGAGATGGTACACGAAGTCCTTGAAGACTGGAAATTAGATATGGAAAGAGATATGACCCAAAATGTTGAAGAAGTAAATGAAAAACTGAATAAGATGGAATCCAGATTTGACTCTAAACTTGAACCTATTCTCCTGACATTAGACCAACACTACAAGATTGTAAAAGAACTTGAGGAACTTGCTGAGACAAGCACCGCAACTACAAAAAAACTCATCACTGAGAACCAACGCCTATCAAAGTTATTGTATCAAATAACTGAAAAATGTACAGACTTGGAGGGACAACAGAGGCGTCAGAATTTAAGAATCGTGGGCATCCAGGAAGGCAGAGAGGGGACTCGTGACCCCCGTGAATTTGCTGCAGAAGTACTGAAAACAATTTTGAACCTGGATCAGGCGCCATTACTTGCCCGAGCGCACAGAGTGGGTCGCCCAAAGGTGGGCGACCGACCAAGAATAATGATAGTAAAGGTCCAATATGACCATGTATTGGATGACATGATGAGGAAAATTGGTAAAAGCAGAAATCTTGTATATGAAGGAGACAAGATTAGCGTATTCAGAGATTACCCCGTGGAAGTTGCTAAGAAAAGAGCGTTGTTCACAGAAACAAAAAGAATACTGAAGAACATAAAGAATCTGAGATATGGACTGTTATACCCCGCAACACTGAGAGTCAGTTACGAGAAGAAGGAATACTTCTTCATCAAGCACACGGAAGCATTTGAATTTGCCAAGAACGTCGAGGACAAGATCGAAGATTGAAAAATATTCAACTCTTAACACCTATCTCGCAGAGAAGATATGGAACTCTAAACTTTAAACTATTATATTTAAGAGTTGCCTAAAATTCGCAATAAGAATTGGGTATATTTCCTACAACGGATATATATAAAACTAACATTCTAGTACTAACCTCTAACCTCTAACAACTATTAATAATCAAGAATATTAACTAACACTAACTAATGATAACAAGATTATTTAGATTATTTAAGAATTAATTAAAAGTATGAAATATAAGTAAAGTATGATTCAGGTATTTTATAATGAGAAATGTCTGATGGCCCTTGCCCTGATGTTTTCGTTTTTGATTATTCTTTGATAAATGTTTAGATTATACAAAACTAATATCTCAATTTGAGACTATTAATTATACCATTAATGGAATATAATCAATATTTCTTTCCCCCCCACAAATTGTATGCATCGAATTGGAAACTTTCCTTTTAAGGAAAGCACGGAGCTAGTATTTTTATAAACCAAAAGCTACGGAAGTCCATAGATGCTTAGCCACATTAGGGTGGCTATCACTAACTGCACTAATTGTAGTTGTAGTTGCTTTTCTTTCTTACTTTCCACACTTTACTAACCCTATTAGCTATCACCTTTTTTATCTTATATCACATTATATTTTGTATATGGAATGGAATTGCATATTTTATTTAAGGAGATACGTTCGGATGGAAAACAGACGTGACCTAAAATTCATCTACCTGAAGTTCAAGTATAAGGTAGGGCTGAGTGTGCTGAATCATCTGCTCTACCACTTAATCACAAGATGCAAGACATGAATATAAAAATTGGGGGTGAGGGAATTAAATTCTGTAGTTGGAATGTTAAGGGAATTAATGAACCTATCAAGAGAGGCAAAGTGTTAGCACATTTAAAATCATTGAAAACAGATATAATATTTCTCCAGGAGACACATCTTAAAAAGGAAGCACAACATAGACTGAAAGCAAAATGGATTGCTAAAGCGTACCATTCTTCATTCTCACATAAATCAAGAGGTGTGGCAATATTAATTCGTAAAGGTATACCCTTTAAACATATATCAACGATAGAAGACATTGAAGGCAGATATATTATAATAATAGGGGAGTTATACTTAAAAAAGGTGACTCTCCTCAATGTGTATGGACCAAATTTTGATAGCCCTCTGTTTTTTAAGAGAATTCTTAACAATATCCCGGAAGGTACACAACAAAACTTAATAATTGGTGGAGATTTAAATTGTACATTGGATGCTTGTTTGGACAGATCATCAACTCAAAGAAAACTAAAATCTCGATCAAGTGAATTTTTAAATTCATACATTAATACCACTAATATTAAGGACGTCTGGAGAATTGAAAATCCATCGGGCCGAGAATATTCATTTTACTCACCAGTACATAAAACTTACTCAAGGATAGACTATTTTTTGGTAGATTCAAAACTTATCCCATTCACCTATAACTCACAATATCACAACATCATAATCTCAGACCATGCCCCATTAACATTTATGATCAAAGTAAACGGAATGGCAGAGACACAGTCACAATGGAGATTTAATCCCCAAATCTTAAAAGATAAGTCATGTAATGAATATCTAGTAAAACAGATTAAAATGTTTTTTGAGGCTAACGATAGCCCTGAAATCTCTGCCTCGCTTCTTTGGGAAACATTTAAAGCATTTGTACGAGGAGCATTAATTTCTTCCCAATCATTTTTTAATAAAGAGAATAGGGCCAAACAAAAGAAACTGGAAATGGAAATAAAGCAATTAGACACAGAAAATGCAGCAGCACCATCCACGATAAAACACAATAAAATTGCAGTATTGAAATATAAATTAAACAAGATTTATTCAGACCAAGTTATAAAACTTTATCAACATACAAAACAATTAAATTTTGAATTTGGTGACAAACCACAAAAACTATTAGCGCGTCAACTTCGCAAATTGGACGGGGAAAAAACAATATACAAAATTAGAACAGATAAGGGAGAAACATTAACATTGCCTAAAGATATTAATGATAGATTTCTACAATACTATCAAAAATTGTATTCATCTAAAATAACAGAACAATCAACGGGAATGGAAACATTTTTACAGAATTGTAAGTTTACGGGTCTAGATCAGAAAGAGAGAGAATTGCTAGGGGCTGAAATTACGATAAAAGACATTGAAGAATCAATAAAGTCCTTAAAAAATGGAAAGTCGGCAGGACCCGATGGACTAAATTCGGAATTTTATAAAAATTTTTATGACTTGCTTTCCCCACGCCTACAGACAATGTACAAATATGCTTATACTCAACAGAAACTCCCAGAAACTCTAAATGAATCAACAATCATACTTATACCAAAAACGGACAAGGATCTTGAAGACCCAGGTTCATACAGAGCTATAGCCCTCTTAAATACTGATCAGAAAATATTAACTAAGATTCTATCTAATAGATTGAGCTTAGTGATCAGTAAATTAATACATCCTGACCAAACAGGGTTTATCCCCAAACGGTATTCATTTTTTAATCTGAGAAGATTATTTAATATTATATACTCCAATAGAATCCCCAACGCAGAGCTAGCAATTATCTCGTTAGATGCTGAAAAAGCATTTGACCAGGTAGAATGGCCATATTTATTTTCGGTGATGGAAAAATTTCAACTAGGAGAGAAGTACTGTACATGGGTTAAATTGTTATATTCTAACCCAACAGCTAGAATATTAACAAACAAAATGTTATCAACTAAATTTAATCTCTCTAGAGGCTGTAGACAAGGATGTTCACTATCCCCACTATTATTTGCTCTTGCAATTGAACCCCTAGCAGAAAGCGTTAGAAACCATCCAGGAATATTTGGATACAATACTAGAGACACAAGGAATAAAATCTCCTTATATGCAGATGATATACTAATATATATTACAAAATTAGAAACTAGTATTCCAAACCTATTAAATCTAATAACTCAATTTGGTCAGTTTTCGGGATATAGAATCAATTGGAATAAAAGCGAAATCATGCCAATAACAAAATTTAATTTACATACAATACAACAATCCCCTTTTAAAATAGTTAAAGATAAATTTAAATACTTAGGAATCTGGGTAACTAAGACATATACCTCTTTATTTAAACTAAATTTCCCACCCTTACTGAATAAACTACATAAGAATATTCAATACTGGAAAACACTCCCCATTTCAATGCTTGGGAGAATTAATGCTATAAAAATGATTTTTTTTACCGCAACTACTGTACCTACTTCAATTAATTCCGATATATATCCCAAAAACTTTTTTCAAAAAAGTCGACTCCATTGTTACAAGTTTTGTCTGGGATTATAAGAATCATAGAATAAGTAAAAAACACTTATGTAAATCAAAGATAAATGGAGGTCTGGCTTTGCCAAATTTCTTATTTTATTTTTGGGCAGTCCATATTAAAAACATGAATTTTTGGCTGGAAGAAATGGACCAACAACCAGATTGGCTAATGATGGAAAAGGAAGACTGTCTACCTTTTGAAATTGGACCGATCATATTTGCCCCCACAAAACAGCACAAAAAAACCTATAAAGAAAACCCCATAATACATAGTGGAATACGAATTTGGAAACAAATAAAAAAAGATTTAAAATTGAATAATATACCACTCTGCCTTCCCATTGTAAATAATCCTTTGTTCAAATCATCCTTTATGGACAAAGGTTTCACACAATGGAAAAATCATGGAATCAAAAATATAGGACATCTTTATGGGAAAGGTACTTTTCTTTCATTTCAAGAGTTACAACTGAATTATGGACTGCACTCAAATAATTTTTTCAGATATCTACAAATTAGAGATTATGTTAAATCTAATACACAAGTTTACAAGAATAGGGAATCAGAAATTCTTGATGAGTGTCTGAACAAGCATCCTAATACTGAAAAACTAATAGCTTATATTTATAACACCCTACTAAATAACGAGGTACCACCGACCGAACTACATAGATACAAATGGGAAATTGAAATAGGTCATCCTATCACGAAAGATATGTGGGACGAAAGTTTACAACAAATACATCAATGTTCATTAAATGCCAGACATATTTTAATACAATTCAAGGTCTTACATAGACTACACTTCTCTAAAATAAAACTAAATAGAATTTTCCCACAAATCTCTCCTATTTGTGATAAATGTCTACATTTAGAGGCTAATTTAACACATACTTTTGCAAACTGTATAAAACTTAAACATTTCTGGACAGATATTTTTGAAATAACTTCAAAAGTTATTAATACAAAATTGGACCCAGACACAAAATTAATAATACTTGGAATATCAGAACAAAGCTTAACACTCACAACAAACCAAAGAAACTTCCTCAATTACAGTATAATAACCGGAAAAAAATTAATATTAAAATTTTGGAAAGGCCCTACAACCCCCACAATCAAAATGTGGATTACGGAAATGTCGGAGACCCTATACTTAGAAAGAATTAGACTTGTCTTAATGGACAAACAAGATCTTTTCCATAAAATTTGGGCTCCATTCATTAACTATCTGAAGGGATAGACTGGCACAGCTCGAGGACCCAGCTGAAACTTGAACTCAGGAACAGATGAAAAACTATACTCTATACTTTATAACCTACGAACCTATCTCCATTGATGTATCACAGGTAACCCATTCCACCTTCCTTGTTTTTCTGTTGTGTTTTTTTTTGTTTTTTTTTTTTTGCTTCCTCTTTTATTTGTAACTTTCTACCCTCTCTCTTCCACCAGCATTTCACTTGTTTTGAGAGTGGTGGTGACATTTGTTCCACAGAAGAATTCAGAATTAACATCAATCCCTCGTCGCCATGGAATCAGTTCTTTTTTTACTTCCACTGAGTTTTCACTCAGTGGAATGCGACCACAGGGATTCCAGCAGGATCCTAAACAAAGTACTGCTACTTTGAAAAAATTGGAACAACAGCTGTCAGAGAGCGTGTTCCAAGACTGATGGCCAAGAGCAAAATTAAAGCAATTTTTGTAGCTGTCAGAATAGTAAGATTGGTTTTGCAGTCATCACATGTTCTAGTCATTTTACATTCTGAAAAAAAGACAGCAAATATGCTCAAGTCACTTTGTGGCTTGAAAGTTGCAGACTAGCTTGACCCTTTGCAATGAAAGCTAATATATTCCCTCATGGTGCCTTGCATAGAGAGTTAATCTATGTAAGGGATTTGTTTTTGAGAATATAGCATTTAAGGTAGTGAAATAGTATAATATTTGTATTGGAACTGACAGAATTCTGTGGATAGTCAAGGTTTCAAGGTCAGTTTATTGTCACATGTACCAATTACGGTACAGTATAATTCGAATTACCATACAGCCATACTTAAAAAAAGCAACAAGACACACAACTACATAAAAGTTAACATAAACATCCACCACAGCGGATTCCCCGAATTCCTCACTGTGATGGAAGGCAATAAAGACCAATTGTCTTCCTCTTTTATTCTCCCGTGGTCGGGGCAGACAAACTATCTGCAGTCGGGGGGATCAAAACTCCCGCAGCCAGCGGCCGAACCCCCTGCGTCGGGGTGGTCAAAGCTCCTGCGGCTTGGAATTCCCGAAGTTGGTCTTTAACCAGGGACCACGAGTTCCATGATGATTCAGGTTTTCTTCCTCCTCTATCGCCTCATCAACAGTCCGTCTGTCCTTTCTTCTGTTTTGTTATTTTAAGTACGTGTTAAAGAGTATGTTTTAGTGTTCTCTGGGGGGGGGGGGGGGGGGTTCGGGGAAAACTATTTTTCAATCTCTTACCTTGCCGAGATGCCATTTTTTTCTGAATCGTATCTCCGGTCGCTCTGCGGCCTAACATCATGAAACTGGCAGCCTTGCTCGAGACTGCCGTTGAGCCCCACCGTGGGGGCAGTAGGCTTACTATAGGAAACTGTAACTATAGGAAACTGCGGCCTGCGGATTTCAACATCGAGGAGCTCACATTCTCAGGTAGAGAATGATGTCGGGAAGCTCCAAGCTGCGGGAGGTTCAACCAGCCCCAACTCGGGAGTCCGATCGGCTGGCGTGGGGGGCTGAGATCCCTCCGATGCGGGAGCTTGATCGCCCCGATGCAGAGGGCTTGACCGCCAGTTGCGGGAGCCAAGATCGCCCCACTAACGGAAGGTTCGAGAGCCCCGACTGCGGGAGAACAAAGAAGCTTGAACTTTTTTTTGCCTTCCATCACAGTGAGGAATGTGAGAGTTGCTGCAGTGGATGTTCATGTTAAAAATTTATTTGGGTGTCTTGTTGCTCTTTATTGGTATGACTGTATGGCAATCTGAATTTCACTGTACCTTAATTGGTACATGTGACAATAAACAAACATTGAACCTTGAACTTAATAGTATATCCAAATGTTTGTTTCAGTGTCTCTCGGTATGTCTTATGTGGGGGGGTGGTGGGGGAGAAAAGGGGGAAACCGTTTTTCAGTCACTTCCTCGATGGAGAGGCGACTTTTTTTTCCTATCACTTCTCCCCCTCACTTCTCACGGCCTAATAGCTTGGATTGGAGCGGCCTTTCCCGGAGTCGGGCCCAGAGCGTCAGCAGCGGGCGCAACATGGACTTTTCCATCGCGGAGCGGGGGCGAACCCTTGCCGGGAGTCGCCAGAAAGGAGTGCTCCGATCGCTGGCCTGGTGATTTTGGCATCGTGGTGCTGTGGTCTGCGGAGCTTCTAGCTGTGGTCGTGGCGTGAACTTACCATCTGGGATCCCTTGTCGGGGATCGCCGGAGAAGAGCTCCGACCTCCGGCCTGCGACCTATAACATCCTGAAGCCGGTAAGAAAGTGGCCGATTCGTGCACTCCAAGCCACAGAGTGTGTTTGACCGTCCCGATGACGGAGTCTCGATCATCCCGACTAGAGGGCCTGTACCGGCCGTCCGTAGCAGCAACTACAGAGGGTTTATGGTCCCGACCATGGATGAACGAAGGAGGAGGACTGACTGAACTTTGTTGCCTTCCACCACAGTGAAGGATGCTGTGGTGGATGTCTATGTTAAATTCTATTGTGTATTGTGTGTTCTGTTTTTCAACTGTATCGCTGCAGGGCAAATCCATTTCACTGTACCTTAGTTGGTGCATGTGACGAATAAATTTGACTTTGAATTATGATTCATTCTGGTCCTCCCATTTGTTTGCCATCTGTTTATTTTATTACTGTAGTTTGCAGTAATGATACTGTGATCTTGAACGTTTGCTTTTCATCTCCATGTGCACAGGACAAATTAAATATACAAAAATACCTTTCCCAGTTTTCTAAGTATAGCCATTCCTCCTTTGTTTTCATTCAGCCAAGTGCAATATTGCATGCATTTTTTGTTTTATGTTTAAGAAGGACATTGTCAGAAAGTTCCTTGTATTAGAAAAATGAGTTGGATGTTTTATAGAATGTAAAATTATGACTGGAGTGTGTTATAACAAAGCCAAGCAAAGATTATGTTACAAATCACATGTTTCTGAATATGCAATCAGTCATAGCAAATATATGCAGTTTAAGTATTCATTGACAGCTTTGATAATCTCTGAAACACAGATTTGATTTTTTAGCTATGTTTCATTCCTGATGGCATATTTAGAACCATGTGCTCAAATCTTCCATTATCATAACCATAAGTGCGTGGTGAGCACTATTTTGATATTCAATCACATTTTTTTTAGAGATAAAGCGCTGAAACGGGCTGTTGGGCCCACCAAGTCCATGCCGACTAACAATCACCTGTACACTAATTCTATCCTACTCCATGGGGACAATTTACAGAGGCCAACTAACCTATAACTTGTACGGCTTTGGAATGTGGAAGGATACCACAGAATCCAGAGAAATTCCATGTGGTCACTGGGAGAAGGTACAAACACCACACAGACAGCACCCGTAGTCAGGATCGAACCTAGTCACTGGCGCTGTGAGGCAGCAACTCTACCACTGTGCCACATGCATATATTTTGATATATAAAACATGATATATGTGTTAACATTAAATTACATGACAAATGCTTTACAATATCAATAGAATTAGAAAGTTTGATAAATGAAAGAAACATTTTACTGAGAATTAATATAAATTTGTAAAGGTCCCGTTTTAATAGATCAAACCTTGTAAGTATTACAGTTAAATAGCACTCTCTTTGGTGTTTTGAAAGAGAAAAAAATATCTTCCAGATATGTACATTGGAATCTACTTTTAAAGATTTCACAATTCAACCCATCATCCTGCACTGTGAAAGATTTACTGTTCACTTCCTCAGTATGGCATTTCTCAACTTGAAGGTATTCATTAGATTTTCAGTACTCACCATTGCTACTGAAAGACAGCATCATTTAATGACATACTTCGCACAGCAAAAGACTATAAATGTCAGTCTGACTTAATAAATATGTGAGCCACTATAAATAGCTGGAAAAGGAGAAGCTACATAAAATTAGTAAACATATCTGCTGAGACAAGGCCAAATGTCTGTCAATAATCGTCTACATAATGCAGCTCCAAATGAAATCAACAATGGTTTACATAAAGACAGAAGGAGGGATACCCATTCCTCCCGTTATTACTACTCTGCCTCTCAAAAATATTGCAGTTGGCTTATCTCAGTGTCATTTTCCTGCACTAACAGCATATCCTTTGATTAATTCATATTTAAAAACCTATCAATCTCTGCCTTGAATATATTCTGAGTCTAAGCCCCCACAGGCCCATGGGATAGTGAACTCCAAAGGTTTACCACTCTGGATGGCTGACAGCTTATTTTGTGTCTTCCACAGGCTTGGAAATTTCAACACAGCATCCACCCTGTCAATTCCCATTCGAATTTTATCTACTTAAATTAAACCTATCCCTTTTCGATTAGGTTTAAGATATTTATGGATCGGGACGGAGAGAGTCTACATGTTAAAATTCTCAACTGGGGTAAGGTCAACTTTGAGGGTATGACAGAAAGTATCGCTCAAGTTTACTGGAGCAGGTTATTTAAGGGAAAAGGAACATTGGCTAAGTGGGATGTTTTTAAAAGTGTTCTGAAGAGAGCTCAGGATGTGTACATCCCCATTAGAGTGAAAGGCAAAGCAGGCAAACGTAAGGAAGCTTGGCTGACGAGGGATCTAGAGGCATTGGTTAAGAATAAAAAAGGCACATGGGACAGGTATAGACAGCTGGGATCAAGTGCATCCCTGGAGGAGTTTCGGGAACTAAGGAGCAAACTAAACAAGGAGATCAGAAGGGTAAAAAGTGGTCAGGAGATACCTCTGGAGGGTAGCATAAAAGATAATCCCAAAATATTTTATAAATACATTAGGGGGAAAAGGGTAACTAGAGAGAGAGAGTGGGACCTCTTAGGAATAAAAGTGGTCACCTCTGTGTGGAGCCACAGGAGATGGGCAAGGTCCTAAATTAGTATTTCTCCTCTGCATTTACTGAGGAGAAAGACAGTAGGACGGAGGAAATTGGAGCAGTCACTGGAAAGTATCATGAGAGCAGTCAGGGTTACCGTCGAGGAAGTACTGAAGGTACTGTCGTGTTTGAAAGTAGACAAATCTCCAGGGCCTGATCAGATATATCCGAGGACATTGCAGGAAACTAGAGAGGAAATTGTGGAAGCCGTGGTTGAAATTTATGAGTCATCCTTAAATACAGGAGAGGTGCCAGAGGATTGGAGGGTGGCAAATGTTGTGCCTCTTTTCAAGAAGAGCTGTAGGGAAAATGCTGGGAACTATAGGCCAGTGAGCTTAACATCTGTAGTTGGTAAGTTACTGGAGAGTATTCTGAGGGATAGGATATACAGGCATTTGGATGGGCAAGGGCTGATTAGGGACAATCAGCATGGTTTTGTACGTGGGAGGTTGTGTCTCACTAATCTGATTGATTTTTTTGAAGACGTGAGCAAAAAGGTTGATGAAGGCCAAGCTGTAGATGTTGTGTACATGGACTTTAGTAAGGCGTTTGACAAGGTGCCACATGATAAGCTGCTCTGGAAGGTTAAATCTCATGGGATCCAAGGAGAGATAGCTGAATGGATAGCAAATTGGCTCCATGGAAGGAAGCAGAGGGTGATGGTGGAAGGTTGCTTTTCAGAAAGGAGGCCTGTGACTAGTGGTGTGCCACAGGGTTCGGTGCTGGGCCCATTACTGTTTGTCATCTACATCAATGATTTGGATGAGGGCAAGATTAGCAAGTTTGCTGATGAAACAAATGTTAGTGGTTTTGCAGACAGTGAAGATGGTTGTGAACGATTGCAGCAGGATCTGAATCGATTGGCCAGGTGGGCGGAGGAATGGTTGATGGAATTTGATACAGTGAAATGTGAGGTGTTGCATTTTGGGATGTCGAACAAAGGCAGGACCTACACAGTAAATGGTAGGCCTCTGGGTAGTGTTGTACAGCAGATGAATCTAGGAGTACAGGTGCATGGTTCCATGAAGGTCGAGTCGCAGGTAGATAAGGTGGTCAAAAAGGCTTTTGGCACTTCGTCCTTCATCAGCCAGAGTATTGAGTATAGAAGTTGGGAGGTCATGTTGCAGTTGTATAAGACGTTGGTGAGACCATATTCAGTTCTGGGCACCATGTTATAGGAAAGATATTGTCACGCTTGAAAGGGTTCAGAAAAGATTTACGAGGATGTTGCCAGGACTAGAAGGTGTGGGCTATAAGGAGAGGTTGAGTAGGCTGGGTCTCTATTCCATGGAGCGTAGTAGGATGAGGGGAGATCTCATAGAGGTATACAAAATCATGAGAGGAATAGATCGGGTAGATGCACAAAGTCTTTTACCCAGAGTAGGGAAATCGAGGACCAGAGGACATAGGTTCAAGGTGAAGGGGAAAAGATTTAATAGGAATATGAGAGGTAACATTTTCACACAGAGGGTGGTGGGTGTATGGAACAAGCTGCCAGAGGAGGTAGTTGAGGCTGGGACTATCCCATCATTTCAGAAACAGTTGGGCAGGTACATGGATAGGACAGGTTTGGAGGGTTATGGACCAAGTGCAGGCAAGTGGGACTAGGGTAGCTGGGACATTGTTGGCCAGTGTGGCCGAGTTGGGCTGAAGGGCCTGTTTCCACACTGTATTAATCTATGACTCAATTCTAAAAGCAAGGGAGTATGGCCCAATCTCTTCTTATTGGGAGGACCCATACATTTCCATCAATAAAATGATAAGCATTCATTCGTTCTGATGTTGATGAGACTTTCCTTTACTCTTGTACTCAAACCCTCCTCCCAGTTGCCTTTTGTATGAACTGGTTGATTTTTGTTGTTTTGTGTAAACCTGTCCCACTTAGGCAATTTTTTATGCGACCATAGGCAATACAATACAATACGGTTTATTTGTCACATTGTACATAAAGTGCAAGTGAAATGAATATGTCAACAGCGGTACAATGATAAAGAACACACACAAAAACACAATAAAAATTTAACATAAACATCCACCACAGCATTCATCACTGTGGTGGAAGGCACACAATTTGGCCAGTCCTCCTCCATTTTCCCCCGTGGTCGGGACCTCAACCTCCGCAGCCGTTGCTGCGGGCGTCCAGATGGTAAAAGGACAAGGTACAAGTCCAGGTAAGTCCAGGATCGGCTCTTCCCCACCGGAGACCGCTGCTTTAAGTTGGATAGGCCGCAGGCCTGCGGTCGAGATTTAAAGTTTAAAGTTCCCGAATAGGCTGTCGCCACATGGTCGCCGGGGTGTTGCCTGTATTGTCATGAGTAGTCTCCTCAGTTGCCCAAAGAATCATAGCATTTTTCTGGTCACCGCTGGATTTTGAAATGTTCAAAAAATTTCAGCGACAGTCGGCGACAGTGGGCTTGACGCCAATGAGCGTAGCTTCACTTCCCCTGACATAGATGCTGTCGTAGGTTGTCGTCAGGATGACATAGGTTGTCGCCAGGATGACATAGGTTGTCGCCAGTTGTTGTAGCTTGTCGCGGGTGGACGTAAGTTGACTTCGGTTGTCGTAGGTTATCGCCTGTGTGGTTGTAGGTTGTCGTAGGTGTGGTCGTAGGTGGACGTCCTAATGGGTTGCCGGTTGTCAGTGGTTTGCTGTAGCTTGACGTCGACTAGGTGGTAGGTTGTTGTAGATTGTCGTAGACATTGTCATAGACATTGTCGTAGGGAGGTGCAGTCGCAGGTTTTTTGGCGACCCGCTACGATTATGACAGTTGCTGGCAGTCGCCGAAAAAATCATCTTAAGGGCCTGTCCCACTTACCGACTTTTCAGCAACTGTCTGGGGAGACTTTAAACTAGAATGGTTGGGGCGAGGGACTCAAATAGAGAAAGCTAGTAGACAGAATGGGAGGCAGGAAGCAGAAAAGGCAAGCACTCGGACACAAGAGGAGAAAGAAGAAAAAGGAAATAGAGAATAAGAGGCGGGGGGTTTCTTAAATGTGCATATTTTAATGCTAGGAGCATTGTAAGAAAGGTGGATGAGCTTAGAGCCTGGATAGACACCTGGAAGTATGATATTGTGGCGATCAGTGAAACATGGTTGCAGGAGGGCTGTGATTGGAAACTAAATATTCCAGGATTTCGTTGCTTCAGGTGTGATAGAATTGGAGGGGCAAGAGGTGGAGGTGTTGCATTGCTAGTCAGGGATGATATTACAGCAGTGCTTTGGCAGGATAGATTGGAGGGCTCATCTAGGGAGGCTATTTGGGTGGAACTGAGAAGTGGGAAAGGGGTAGCAACACTTATAGGGGTGTATTATAGACCGCCAAATGGGGATCGAGAATTGGAAGAGCAAATATGTAAGGAGATAGCAGATATTAGTAGTAAGCACAAGGTAGTGATTGAGGGAGATTTCAACTTTCCACATATAGACTGGGAATCACATCTGTAAATGGGCTGGATGGTTTGGAGTTTGTAAAATGTGTGCAGGATAGTTTTTTTGCAGCAATACATAGAGGTACCTACTAGAGGAGGGGCAGTGCTGGACCTCCTGTTAGGAAATGAGACGGGACAGGTGGTGGAGGTATGCGTTGGGGAGCACTTTGGGTCCAGTGATCACAATACCATTAGTTTCAATATAATTATGGAGAGGGTCAGAACTGGACCTAGGGTTGAGATTTATGATTGGAGAAAGGCTAACTTTGATGAGATGCAAAATGATTTAAAAGGAGTGAACTGGGACATTTTGTTTTATGGGAAGGATGTAGAAGAGAAATGGAGGACATTTAAAGGGGAAATTTTAAGAGTACAGAATCTTTATGTTCCTGTTCAGTTGAAAGGAAACAGTAAAAATTGGAAAGAGCCCTGGTTTTCAAGGGAAATTGGACATCTTGTTCGGAAAAAGAGGGAGATCTACAATAATTATAGGCAGCATGAAGTAAATGAGGTGCTTGAGGAGTATAAGGAATGTAAAAAGAATCTTAAGAAAGAAATTAGAAAAGCTAAAAGAAGATATGAGGTTGCTTTGGCAAGTAAGGTGAAAGTAAATCCAAAAGGTTTCTACAGCTATATTAATAGCAAAAGGATAACAAGGGATAAAATTGGTCCATTGGAGAGACAGAGTGGACAGCTATCTGCAGAGCCAAAAGAGATGGGGGAGATATTGAACAATTTATTTTCTTCGGTATTCACCAAGGAGAAGGATATTGAATTATGTGAGGTAAGGGAAACTAGTAGAGTAGCTATGGATACTATGAGTTTCAAAGTAAAAGAAGTACTGACACTTTTGAAAAATATAAAAGTGGATAAGTCTCCAGGTCCTGACAGGATATTCCCTAGGACATTGAGGGAAGTTAGTGTAGAAATAGCCAGGGCTATGACAGAAATATTTCAAATGTCATTAGAAACGGGAATAGTCCCCGAGGAGTGGCGTGCTGCACATGTTGTTCCATTGTTTAAAAAGGGTTCTAAGAGTAAACCTAGCAATTATAGACCTGTTAGTTTGACTTCAGTGGTGGGCAAATTAATGGAAAAGATATTTAGAGATAATATATATAAGCATCTGGATAAACAGGGTCTGATTAGGAACAGTCAACGTGGATTTGTGCCTGGAAGGTCATGTTTGACTATTCTTCTTGAATTTTTTGAAGAGGTTACTAGGGAAATTGACGAGGGTAAAGCAGTGGATGTTGTCTATATGGACTTTATTAAGGCCTTTGACAAGGTTCCTCATGGAAGGTTGGTTAAGAAGGTTCAACTGTTGGGTATAAATGCAGGAGTAGCAAGATGGATTCAACAGTGGCTGAATGGGAGACGCCAGAGGGGGGGGAGAGGGGAGGGAAAGGGGAGAGGGGGAGGAGAGGGGAGAGGAGAGGAGAGGAGAGAGGGGAGAGGAGAGGAGAGAGGGGAGAGGAGAGGAGAGAGGGGGGAGAGGAGGAGAGAGGGGGGAGAGGAGAGAGGCGGGAGAGGAGAGAGGCGGGAGAGGAGAGAGGCGGGAGAGGAGAGAGGGGGGGTGAGAGGGGGGGGAGAGGGGGGGGGTGAGAGGGGGGGAGGGGGGGTAGAGGAGGGGGGATAGAGGAGGGGGGGTTAGAGGAGAGGCGGGGGATAGGAGAGGGGGAGAGATGAGGGGGAGAGGAGCGAGGGAGGAGAAGAGAGGTGGGGGAGCGGGGGGGAGCGCGGGGGGAGAGAGCGGCGTGAGAGAGGAGGGAGAGGGCGAGGGGGAGGAGAGGAGGAGAGGGGGGATGAGGCAGAGGGGGGCGAGGAGGAGAGGGTCGGGGTGATGGAGAGACGGGGGGAGAGGACTCGAGAGGGGGAGGAGATGAGCAGGGAGAGAGATGGGGGAGGGAGAGGGGGGAGGAGAGGAGAGGAGGGAGAGGGAGGGGGGAGAGAGGAGGGGGGAGAGGGGGGGGAGAAGGGGGGGAGAGGAGAGGGGCGGTAGGAGGGGGGGGAGGAGATTAGGGGAGGAGAGGGGGGGAGGAGAGGGGAGAGGAGGAGAGGGGGAGAGGAGAGGGGGGAGAGGGGGGAGAGAAAGGGGGGAGGGGGGGGGAGAGAAGGGGAGGGGGGAAGAGAGAGGGGGGGAAGAGAGAGGGGGGGACTAGAGAGGGGGGAAGAGAGAGGGGGAGGAAGAGAGAGGGGGGAGAGAGGGGGGAGAGAGGGGGGAGAGGGGAGGGAGAGGGGAGGGGGAGGGGAGGGGGGAGGAGAGGGGAGAGGAGAGGAGAGGAGAGGCGTAGGGAGAGGAGAGAGGACGAGGAGAGGAGAGGAGAGAGGAGAGGAGAGGAGAGGAGAGAGGGGGGAGAGGAGAGAGGGGGGAGAGGAGAGAGGGGGGCAGAGGAGAGGAGAGAGGGGGGAGAGGAGAGAGGGGGGTGAGCAGAGAGTGGGGAGAGGAGAGAGGGGGGGTGAGGGGGGAGAGGGGGGGGGGTGGGGGGGGGGGGTGAGAGGGGGGGCTGAGAGGGGGGGGAGGTGGGGGTAGGGATGGGGGAATAGAGGAGGGGGGTTAGAGGAGAGGCGGGGGTATAGGATGAGGGGGATGAGGAGGGGGGCGAGAGGAGAGAAGATGAGGTGGGGGGAGAGAGGGGGGAGAGAGGAGGGGGAGGGGAGAGGAGGAGAGAGGGGGGGAGAGGGAGAGGGGGAGAGAGGGGGTGGAGGCCAGGAGGCTATAGAGGGGGAGAGAGAGGGGGGGAAGAGAGGGGGAGAGGAGGGGGAGGGAGATGAGGGGAGAGGGGGGGGGAGAGAGGGGGGGAGAGGGAGGGGGAGGAGAGGGGAGAGGAGAGGAGAGGGGGGGAGAGGAGAGGAGAGGAGGGGGGAGGGGGGGGGGGGAGGAGAGAGGGGGGGAGAGGGGAGGAGGGGGGAGAGGAGAGAAGGGGGAGAGAGGAGGAGGGGGAGAGGAGAGGGAGGGGGGGAGGAGAGGAGGGGGGAGGAGAGGAGGGGGGAGAGGGAGAGGGGGGGGGGAGAGGAGGGGGGCGAGAGGAGGGGGGAGAGGGGGGGAGGGAGGGGGGGGGGGAGGGGGGGAGAAGGGGGGGGAGGAGGAGGGGGGGGAGGAGAGAGGGGGGGAGGAGGAGGAGGGGGAGGAGAGGGGGGGGAGGAGAGGGGGGGAGGGAGAGGGGGAGAGGAGAGGGGGAGAGAGGGGGGGGAGGGCGGGAGAGGGAGGGGGGGGGAGAGAGAGGGGGGGAAGAGAAGAGAGGGGGGAAGAAGAGAGGGGGGAAGAGAGAGGGGGGGAAGAGAGGGGGGGAAGAGAGAGGGGGAAAGAGAGAGGGAGGGGGAGAGAGGGGGGGAAAGAGAGAGGGGGGAGAGAGGGGGGAGAGAGGGGGGAGAGGGGAGGGAGAGGGGAGGGAGAGGGGAGGGGGAGGGGAGGGGGGGGGGGAGGGATGGGGAGGGGAGGGGAGGGGTGGAGAGGTGAGGAGAGGGGAGGAGAGGAGAGGAGTGGAGAGGAGAGGGGAGGAGAGGAGAGGAGAGGAGAGGAGAGGAGAGGAGAGGAGAGGAGAGGAGAGGAGAGGAGAGGAGAGGAGAGGAGAGGAGAGGAGAGGAGAGGAGAGGAGAGGAGAGGAGAGGAGAGGAGAGGAGAGGGGAGAGGAGAGGAGAGAGGAGAGGAGAGGGAGGAGAGAGGAGAGGGAGAGAGGGGGGAGAGGAGAGAGGGGGAGGAGGGAGAGAGGGGGGAGAGGAGAGAGGGGGGGAGAGGAGAGAGGGGGGAGAGAGGGGGGGAGAGAGAGGAGGGGGGGGAGAGAGGGGGAGAGAGGAGGGGGAGGAGAGGAGGGGGGGGAGAGGAGGGGGGGGGGGAGAGGAGGGGGGGAGGGGGGGGGAGACGAGGGGGGGAGAGAGGAGGGGGGGGGAGGAGTGGGTGGGGGAGGAGAGGGGGGAAGAGGGTGGGTGATGGGAGAGGGGGGGAGGAGAGAGAAAGAGAGGGGATTAGGGAGAGAGAGAGGTGGGGAGGGGAGAGAGAGAAGGGGAGCGAGAGAGAGAGAGAGGGTTCCTTTTTACTTCAACCAAACAACCATTTGCAGGCAGCGCTTTTTCCTCAAACTAACCATATTTCATTTCAAACCACATTATGGGTACTCACAGCTGTGGAGACATTTGTTCAGTGTTATTCAGAGCACCACTTGCAGAGACTGATTGAGGCACACCACTTGCAGAGACTGATTGAGGCACACCACTTACAGAGACTGATTGAGGCACACCACTTCCTGGTTTTATAGTCCACCCCCTCCCTCCAGCAGGGGCAGCAGAGAGAATGGGGAATTTTGTAAAAACATTAATATCTCTGTCATTTTTCATCGACGGGAAAAATCCTCAACACACATGCGGCGGAGGAGGGCTCTGAGCGAGGTGGCCAAAAATGACAGCCGTAGGTCGCGGCGTTCTCTCGGAAATCACAGCACAGATGGCCAAAACCGGTCAAGAACAGACTTTTAGTAATATAGATAGATAATTCTATCATTAACACTAAAACTAACAAATGTACTAAATCATTCACTTTAACCTAAAACCTAATGTTAACACCTAATACTAATCCGTTCTTCTTTAAAGCTAATACCTAATAGTTACTAGATTTACGTCCTCTAGGCAATGGTCAATGTATTGGTTTATATTTAAATATGTTTAATATCTATCCGATGGGAGGGGGGGGGGGGGGGGGGGTTGGAGCTTCCAGTATCTGCCAGGCAAAAGCGAGAGGGAGGTGACGGTGTTTGGAGAGGGGAGGAGTGAGTGAGAGAGAGAGAGAGAGTGATCACGTTTGTCCGGCAGGCTGGTGATTTCAATTAACCCCTTCAAGCCGACCGTTTTTTAAACCGAGTATGTGTTTAATATACGAATACTAATAAGTAAGAAATGCAGTAATTAAAATTGGGTATTTAAATAGTAAATACCCACTTAGACCTATTTAAGAAATGTAATCCTTTTAGAGGAAATTACTCACAGTCTTTGACTGTTTAATATATGAATATCAATAAGCAAAATTGTTGTTAATTTAAATACGGTATTTAAATAGTAAATACCTACTTAGACCAAGCTATAAGATGAACTACTTACAGTACTTGTTCTATTTTCTTTCTGTGCATATAATATTATGTTCTGGCCTGTTTTTTTCTTTTCTATAATATTATTTTCTAAGGGGCGGAGCTAAATGCAATTTACACCTACGGAAGCTCGCCCAAAATTTCCCACCATGGATTCCCTTGTTCAGATTTCCCACAAAATTTCCCACAAAATTCGTCATAGCGCACTTTTCTTTGTGATATACCAGCAGCGTTCGGAAATTGGGATCACCCACCCAACACCCAGAAGGTTGAGTTATTGTGTTGCACCATCTGAAACAAGGGAATCCATGTAAGCTATAATGCAAGACGACCCTCTGAAGAAAACTGGAGGAATTACTTTTTGTAGCTGGAATATTAGGGGTTGTTAACGAGCCAATTAAAAGGGGTAAGGTTCTTGCCCAATTAAAATCAATTAATGCTGATCTAATATTTTTACAGGAAATGCAACTTAAAGTTCACGCTCAGACCAGGCTGAAGGCTAACTGGATCGGTCAATATATCACTCCTCTTATCTTTCCAAATCCAGAGGCACTGCAATATAATCCGTAAGGGAATACAGTATTAAAATTTAAGCTAAATCAAATTCATATGCAGATGATGTATTATTATATATCACCAATTCCCAAGTTAGCATTTCCAAGTATATTAAATCTATAGAGGAATTTGGTTCCTTTTCAGGATATAGAATAAACTGGAACAAAAGTGAAATTATGTCAATAAAATCTCAAGAGCCGACACACCTTCTAAAATTCCGGTGGCGCTATGGAGTAGGAGAGACTCGCGCCAACTAGCTCTGTGAAAAAAACGAAAAAAACGGGAGGAAAAGACAGATCCTACCTGCAGAAAACAGGACCGATTGTTTTGCACTAAGCCCGTGACGTCATCAGGCGCGCGACACCGGCAGTATGTCGACTCAACATACTCCCCCCACAAGGCAAAAAACGGCAAGACTAAAGAGGTAGGCCCAACTGAAGCCTCGGCCTCAGGTTTAACAGCATCCCGAGAAGACATCTCAAAGAAGAAGAAAAAGACTGAGATGGAAGAATTAAAAACGTTCCTTAAGGAGGAACTTAAAATCTTAGACAGAACTTTCAAGAGGTAAAAGAGGAGCTAGCATCTTTTAAAAAGAATGAAAGAACAAATTAAAGAAGATGTTACAGAGATTGTACACGAAGTCCTTGAAGACTGGAAATTAGAAATGGAAAGAAATATGACTCAAAATGTTGAAGAAGTAAATGAAAACTGAATAAGATGGAATCCAGATTTGATTCTAAACTTGAACCTATTCTCCTGACATTAGACCAACACTACAAGATTGTAAAATAACTTGAGGAACTTGCTGAGACAAGCACCGCAACTACAAAACAACTCATCACTGAGAACCAACGCCTATCAAAGTTATTGTATCAAATAACTGAAAAATGTACAGACTTGGAGGACGACAGAGGCGTCAGAACTTAAGAATCCGTGGGCATCCAGGAAGGCAGAGAGGGGACTCGTGACCCCCGTGAATTTGCTGCAGAAGTACTGAAAACAATTTTGAACCTGGATCAGGCGCCATTACTTGCCCGAGCGCACAGAGTGGGTCGCCCAAAGGTGGGCGACTCCCCGACCAAGAATAATGATAGTAAAGGTCCAATATGACCATGTATTGGATGACATGATGTGGAAAATTGGCAAAAGCAGAAATCTTGTATATGAAGGAGACAAGATTAGCGTATTCAGAGATTACCCCGTGGAAGTTGCTAAGAAAAGAGCGTTGTTCACAGAAACAAGAAGAATACTGAAGAACATAAAGAATCTGAGATATGGACTGTTATAACCCCGCAACACTGAGAGTCAGTTACGAGAAGAAGGAATACTTCTTCATCAAGCACACGGAAGCATTTGAATTTGCCAAGAACGTCGAGGACAAGATCAAAGATTGAAAAATATTCAACTCTTAACACTACTCGGACACTGCTATCTCGCAGAGAAGATATGGAACTCTAACTTTAAACTATTATATTTAAGAGTTGCCTAAAATTCGCAATAAGAATTGGGTATATTTCCTGCAACGGATATATAATACTAACATTCTAGTACTAACCTCTAACAACTATTAATAATCAAGAATATTAACTAACACTAACTAATGATAATAAGATTATTTAGATTATTTAAGAATTAATTAAAAGTATGAAATATAAGTAAAGTATGATTCAGGTATTTTATAATGAGAAATGTTTGATGGCCCTCTCTCTGATGTTTTCGTTTTTTGATTATTCTTTGATAAATGTTTATATTATACAAAACTAATATTTCAATTGAGACTACTAATTATACCATTAATGGAATATAATCAATATTTCTTTCCCCCCCACAAATTGTATGCATCGAATTGGAAACTTTCCTTTCAAGGAAAGTACGGAGCTAGTATTTTTATAAACCAAAAGCTACGGAAGTCCATAGATGCTTAGCCACATTAGGGTGGCTATCACTAACTGCACTAATTGTAGTTGTAGTTGCTTTTCTTTTTACTTTCCACACTTTACTAACCCTATAGCTATCACCTTTTTTATCTTATATCACATTATATTTTGTATTTGGAATGGAATTGCATATTTTTATTTAAGGAGATACGTTCGGATGGAAAACAGACGTGACCTAAATTCATCTACCTGAAGTTCAAGTATAAGGTAGGGTTGAGTGTGGCTGAATCATCTGCTCTACCCTTAATCACAAGATGCAAGACATGAATATAAAAATTGGGGGGTGAGGGAATTAAATTCTGTAGTTGGAATGTTAAGGGAATTAATGAACCTATCAAGAGAGGCAAAGTGTTAGCTCATTTAAAATCATTGAAAACAGATATAATATTTCTCCAGGAAACACATCTAAAAGGAAGCACAACACAGATTGAAAGCAAAATGGATGCTAAAGCATACATTCTTCATTCTCACATAAATCAAGAGGTGTTGCAATATTAATTCGTAAAGGTATACCCTTAAACATATATCAACGATAGAAGACATTGAAGGCAGATATATTGTAATAATAGGGAGTTATACTTAAAAAAGGTGACTCTCCTCAATGTGTATGGACAAATTTTGATAGCCCTCTGTTTTTTAAGAGAATTCTTAACAATATCCCGGAAGGTACACAACAAAACTTAATAACGGTGGAGATTTAAATTGTACATTGGATGCTTGTTTGGATAGATCATCAACTCAAAGAAAACTAAATCTCGATCAAGTGAATTTTTAAATTCATACATTAATACTACTAATATTAAGGACGTTTGGAGAATTGAAAATCCCATCGGGCCGAGAATATTCATTTTACTCACCAGTACATAAAACTTACTCAGGATAGACTATTTTTTAGTAGATTCAAAACTTATCTCCATTCACCTCTAACTCACAATATCATAACTCATAATCTCAGACCACGCCCATTAACATTATGATCAAAGTAAACGGAATGGCAGAGACACCAGTCACAATGGAGATTTAATCCCCAAATCTTAAAAGATAAGTCATGTAATGAATATCTAGGTAAAACAGATTAATGTTTTTTGAGGCTAACGATAGCCCTGAAATCTCTGCCTCCCTTCTTTGGAAAACATTAAAGCATTTGTACGAGGAGCATTAATTTCTTCCCAATCATTTTTAATAAAGAGAATAGGGCCAAACAACAGAAACTGGAAATGGAAATAAAGCCATTAGACAAGAAATGCAGCAGCACCATCCACGATAAAACACAATAAAATTGCAGTATTGAAATATAAATTAAACAAGATTTATTCAGACCAAGTTATAAAACTTTATCAACATACAAAACAATTAAATTTTGAATTTGGTGACAACCACAAAACTATTAGCGCGGTCAACTTCGCAATTGGACGGGGAAAAAAACAATATACAGATAAGGGAGAAATTCAGCTAAAGATTACGATAGAGCAAACCGTAAACAACAAAATAACGAAAAAACGAATCTACAAAAACTATAACACACTAATGATTAACATACCAATAAAAGAATTACATCTAAAAATAAAAATACGAAACAATCAAAGGAAAAGAATAACATTACACTAGAATATGTAAATGGTCTAATAAGAGAAGAGAGAGATTGCATCTAAACAAATTACGATAAAAGACATTGAAGAATCAATAAAGTCCTTAAAAAACGGAAAGTCGGCAGGACCGATGGTCTAAATTCGGAATTTTATAAAAAAAATTATGATTTGCTTTCCCACGCTACAGACATGTACAAATACGCTTATACTCAACAGAAACTCCCAGAAACTCTAAATGAATCTACAATCATACTTATACCAAAAACGGACAAGGATCTTGAAGACCCAGGTTCCTACAGAGCTATAGCCCTCTTAAATACTGATCAGAAAATATTAACTAAGATTCTATCTAATAGATTGAGCTTAGTGATCAGCAAATTAATACATCCCGACCAAACAGGGGTTATCCCCAAACGGTATTCATTTTTAATCTGAGAAGATTATTTAATATTATATACTCCAATAGAATCCCTAACGCAGAGCTAGCAATTATCTCGTTAGATGCTGAAAAAGCATTTGACCAGGTAGAATGGCCATTATTTTCGGTGATGGAAAACATTTCAAACTAGGAGAGAAGTACTGTACATGGGTTAAATTGTTATATTCTAACCCAACAGCTAGAATATTAACATACAAAATGTTATCAACTAAATTTAATCTCTCTAGAGGCTGTAGACAAGGATGCTCACTATCCCCCATTATTTGCTCTGCAATCGAACCCCTAGCAGAAAGCGTTAGAAACCATCCAGGAATATTGGATACAATACTAGAGACACAAGGAATAAAATCTCCTTATATGCAGTTATACTAATATATATTACAAAATTAGAAACTAGTATTCCAAACCTATTAAATCTAATAACTCAATTGGTCAGTTTTCAGGATATAGAATCAATTGGAATAAAAGCGAAATCATGCCAATAACAAAATTCAATTTACATACAATACAACAATCCCCTTTTAAAATAGTAAAGATAAATTTAAATACTTAGGAATCTATGTAACTAAGACATATACCTCTTTATTTAAACTAAATTTCCCACCCTTACTGAATAAACTACATAAGATATTCAATACTGGAAAAAACTCCCATTTCAATGCTTGGGAGAATTAATGCTCTAAAAATGATTTTTTTACCGAAATGCTGACCTACTTCAATTAATTCGATCTATATCCCAAAACCTTTTTTCAAAAAAGTCGATTCCATTGTTACAAGTTTTGTCTGGGATTATAAGAATCATAGAATAAGTAAAAAACATTTATGTAAATCAAAGATAATGGAGGTCTGGCTTTGCCAAATTTCTTATTTTATTTTTGGGCAGTCCATATTAAAAACATGAATTTTGGCTGGAAGAAATGGATCAACAACCAGATTGGCTAATGATGGAAAAGGAAGACTGTCTACCTTTTGAAATGGACCGATCATATTTGCCCCCACAAAACTGCACAAAAAAACCTATAAAGAAAACCCCATAATACATAGTGGAATACGAATTTGGAAACAAATAAAAAAAGATTTAAAATTGAATAATATACCACCTGCCTTCCCATTGTAAATAATCTTTATTCAAATCATCCTTTATGGACAAAGGTTTCACACAATGGAAAAATCATGGAATCAAAAATATAGGACATCTTTATGGGAAAGGTACTTTTCTTTCATTTCAAGAGTTACAACAGAATTATGGACTGCACTCAAATAATTTCTTCAGATATCTACAAATTAGAGATTATGTTAAATCTAATACACAAGTTTACAGGAATAGGGAATCAGAAATTCTGATGAATGTCTGAACAAGCATCCTAATACTGAAAAACTAATAGCTATATTTATAACACCTACTAAATAACGAGGTACCACCGACCGAACCATATAGATACAAATGGGAAAATGAAATAGGTCATCCTATCACGAAAGATATGTGGGACAAAAGTTTACAACAAATACATCAATGTTCATTAAATGCCAGACATACTTTAATACAATTCAAGGTCTTACATAGACTACACTTCTCTAAAATAAAACTAAATAGAATCTTCCCACAAATCTCTCCTAATTGTGATAAATGTCTACATTAGAGGCTAAATACGTTTGCAAACTGTATAAAACTTAAACATTTCTGGACAGATATTTTTGAAATAACTTCAGAAGTTATTAAAAAACTGGACCCAGACACAAAATTAATAATACTTGGAATATCAGAACAAAGCTTAACACTCACAACAAACAAAGAAACTTCCTCAATTACAGTATAATAACCGGAAAAAAAATTAATAATGTTAATAATGTATGACTGATGTATATGAAAAGTTTTTTTTACTATAATATGTAAATACATTTTATAATATGTATACTTCTAATAAATAAATTAAAAAAAAAAAAAAAAAAAAAAATTCCCTTTCAGAATTGCAATGGAAAAATTCAAATATCTGGGTGTTCAGGTAACCAGAAAATATACTTCTCTATTCAACGCAAACTTCCCTCCGTTAGTTGCTAAATTAAATGCTTTTATTCAATTATGGAAAACACTTCTGATGTCTCTAATAGGCAGAATAATGCTATAAAGATGATCTTCCTCCAACAAATCCTGTATTTATTCCAATCAATACCGATATATTTCCTAAATTTTTTTTCAAAAAACTTGATTCTTGATTACAAATTTTATTTGGGATTATAAAACACATAGAATTTATAAACGGCACCTATGTAAACCCAAAGAAACTGGTAGATTGGCTCTCCCAACCTTATACTATTACTGGGTAACGAATATTAAACATGTAATCTACTGGCTGGACAACACAGGCCAACAGGTAAGTTGGTTAATAATGGAGAGAGAGGATTGTTTGCCTTTTAATATAGGCGCGATTCTTCTCTCTCCAATAAATTTGAAGAACACACTATATGAGAAAATCCGATATTACAGTACTTACGAATCTGGAGACAAGTGAAATCAACCTTTAAACTGAGAAAATTTTCTCTTCTTCACCAATTGCCAATAATCCTTCGTTCAAGCCATCTATTTTAGACAAAACGTTACATATTGGGAAAGATTAGGAATCAAAAAACTGGAGATCTTTATGAGATGGGAACTCTTTCTCATTTCAAGAATTACAGCCGAAATATCACCTGAAAGGTAATCAATATTTCAGATACCTTCAAATTTGAGACTATCTGAAAACATATACCCAAGACTACCAAACTTTGCTGCAAGACATCCTAGACGATTGTATGAATAGAATTCGGAGTCAAACAAGTTAACATCATATTTGTATAAACACTCTTTTAAATATAGAAATCCCATCGTCAGAAGTAATTATAAGAGCCTGGGAAGAGGAACTGGCCTAAAAATTCTAAAAGACAGATGGGAAGAAAACCTTTTATATATACGTATAATAATAATAATATAATAATAATAATAATAATAATAATAATAATAATAATAATTATTATTATTATATTATTATAATAATACTGAAATAATAACTTTATTTATAGAGCACTTTAAAAACAACTACTGTTGCAACAAAGTGCTGTACATGACTAATCATGAACAAAAAATTATTACAAGACAATAAAAACATTAAAAAAGAGAGTTAAAACAATTAAAAAACATTAAAAACACTAAAACAGGAGCAAAGTCTCAGCATGGTCAAAAGCAAGGAATAGAAAGGGTTTTAAGACTGTTTTTGAAGAGGACAGTGAGGGGGCCTGTCTGATGTGCAACGGCAGAGTGTCCATAATGTCGGAGCAGCAGCAACAAGAGAAGGCTCATCCCCTCTGAGTTCTGCTTAGACCTCGGTACCTCAGGAGCAGCTGATCAGCTGACCTGAGGCACCGGGCAGGAGCGTAGGGATGAAGCAGCTCAGAGGGTAAGGAGGGTCGAGACCATTTAAAGATTTAAAAACAAATAAAAGAATCTTAAAATGAACTCGAAAGTACACCGGGAGCCAGGGAGGAGAGGAGGCTAGAAGTGGCGTTATGTGCTCCCTCTTTCGAGTTCCAGTTAAAAGGCGAGCAGCAGCATTCTGAACCACTGGAGACGAGCCAGGGAAGATCGTAAAGTAACTCCAAAATAGAGTGCGTTACAGTAATCCAGCCTAGACGTGATGAAGGCATGGATTACTGTTTCAAAATGCTGCCGCTCAAGAATGGGCTTCACCTTTGCCAGCTGCCTTAAATGAAAGAAGCTGGACTTAACTACCGCGCCTATTTGATGATCTAATTTAAAATCACTGTCCATCTTAAAACCCAAGTTTAAAACTGTTGGCTTCACATACAGTGCCAGGGGACCCAAGTCAACAGGGGGAGGTTCACGGCAGCATTGGGACCCAAACACTATCACCTCTGTCTTCTTTTCATTAAAACCTAGAAAGTTTAGGGCCATCCAGGATTTAATGTCATCAAGACATAACAGAAGTGATTTGACAGAGGGAAAGCATCTTCCTTCCTCAGCGGCATATATAGTTGGCTATCATCAGCATAACAATGAAAAGAGATGCCATGCTTTCTAAGAATGGAACCCAGAGGAAGTAAGTACAGTGAGAAAAGCAGGGGGCCCTAAAATTGAGCCATGTGGAACCCCATATGACAGAGGAACGTTAGACATTCGTTAATTCAATTTAAAATTCTGCACAGACTCTACTACTCAAAGTCTAAACTGAATAAGATCTTTCCAAATGTCTCCTATTTGTGATGAATGTCTCCTTCAGTAAGCAACTATAACGCATTCATTTGCCTCTTGCATAAAGTTACATAAATTTTGGAGAGGAATTTTTGAAAGTTTCTCAAAAACACTAAAAACAAAATTCCCAACACGGAATTGATTATTCTAGGTACGTCAAAAGCCTGCTCTGAGCTAACATTATTTCAAAGACGTTTCCTAATTATGGCCTGATAACGGCCGAAAAAGCTAATGCTCAAATTTTGGAAACAAACATCTGTCCCTACTCTCAAAATGTGGATTACAACATGTCTGAGACGCTACATCTTGAAAATATTAGACTTGTCTTAGCAGAAAAACCAGATCATTTTTCGAAAAATGGACACCATTCATTGATTATTACAAGGATAGTATGGTACAACACAATTTTGGAGGTAAATCTAATTACGGGTTGGGTGATGGGGGGGAGGGATGCGAGGCAGGTATATCATCACTTTTCTCTTTCTTTCTTTCTTGTCTTTTTATTTCTCTATTCCTTCTTATTTTTTTATTTACTCACTCTTTGGCTACACCACTTTTGTAGTCTAGGGGTTGTATCTTTGCACATTCCACTTTTTCTATCTCTTGCTTTTTCTCCTTTCTTTTCTCTTAACTATAGCTAAAAGTCAAAATTGAAGCTGTACAATACTGTATTATGTCATATGCCGGTGGGTATATTGTACACTTGCTTTCTAATAAATAAAAATTTTAAAAAAAACTTTTGGGAATGAAATTCAGCACACAGTCATTCTTAAAGCATACTAAATTAGAAACATTTCTAAGCTGCAGTATTTGCTACAGGATATGCCAAAAAGATGATCCATGTTGTTTAAGATTCCCATCATCACAGAAACTGTCAATACAATTCACTCTATGAAATTCAAGAAACCAGTGAGCTCACAAGATGTTGACAAAATCTGGGATGTAATACTGAGATGTGCTCCAGAACGAGCTAGTCACAAGTCAAGCTGTTCCTGTACTTCTACAACACCAGCATCCATCAACAGTTTGGATGACTGCCAATGACCATGGAGCAGGAAGAAGCCAATCCAACTAATTTATAATCCACGAGTCTACACTAAACACAGCAGAGAAAGTGTTGAGTGTTAACAAGTACACTTTCTCATCCAACATGCTCACCGATGCTCACTTTGGGTTCAGCAAAGATGCCTGAGCTCCAGAATTTATTATAAACCTGGTCCACATTTGGAGAAAAATTCCAAATTCAGAGATATGATGACAAATCACAGCATGGGATAATGGTAGCATTTGTCCAATTGGAACATTGTGGGCAGCATATGGGAATTAGGGAGAATTTTTCCAACAGTGCATGGCAGCATGATTGTGGATTATTGAAGAGAAATCTCCAAGATCTAAATACTTTTCATTGTTCATAAGTGGTTTGACCTTCTTCATAATGACAGAAATAGTGATTGTCACATGTACCATAAGGTACAGTGATATGCGAATTACCATTCAGCCATACGGAAAAAAAATGCAACAAGCACACAAACTACATAAAAGTTAATATAAACATCCACCACAGCAGATTCCCCACATTCCTCAGTGTGATGGACAGCAAAAAAAAGTCTAATTTCTTCCTCGGTCCCGCGGTGGGAGCAGTCGAACCATCCGTCAGGGCGATCGAAGCTCCCGTAGCCGGCAGTCGAAGCTCCTGCGTCAGGGCGATCAAAGTTCCCACATCGGGGCGGTCGAAGCTCTCGCATCAGGGAGATCGAACCTCCTGCGTCGGGCCATCTCAAGGATAAAGTGCTCAACAACCATAAACAGAATGAATGCTTGAAGCAATTACAAAAGTGAAAACAGATCTGAAATCTGCATAAACATTTTCATTGATGTAGAAAAAGCCCGAAGAAGTACCGTGCTGCCATAATTTTGCTCAGACAAATTGAATAAGCCTAATGAAATAATTTAACATACAGAATGAGCTTTGGTCCAGTATTGGAAAACACAGAAACATGGTGGGGAAAACAGTGCATGTCGTCAGAAATGACAACAGAACAGAGTGAAAGAAATATTATCAACTGAACGAAATATGAGGTTGGTGAAAACAGTAGATTGTGAACCACATGTGAAAACATAAAGCTGATGGTGGAATATTAGCAGGAATTGCCTTTCTCGGCCAGAATACCCAGGCAAATAATGGTTTGTGCACCAAAATTCACTCTTCAAAGAGTGATGAAGTGGAATTTCACTATGAGATGAATGCAAGGAGGAGCTATTCAAGCATCTACCTGCATATAGTTTTAGGGCTATGCTGATAGATTAGGTGGGCACGTATTCCTATTCATAAGTGCAGTCTGTATGGGTTGGCGTGACATCAATAATTGCGCTTTCAACAAGCATGGAAAGAGTGTTCTGTTGCACAGCTGGCAATCTTCCAAAGGAAAGGAGGTCAAGGGGAAGTTAGCTCTTGACAATAAAGGCATCTGTTGCTCGTGTCTTGCTACTTCTGAAATGTGGAACACATTTCCTGGTGCTTGTCAGGATTCCTTAACACAGTCATTTAAAATTATGCTATTCCTCTGTAGAATTTTTATAGTATCTCTCAAGAATGTGTTTCCATGACTAGCTGTCAAGGAAAAGGTGCGCCGAATAAGCAAACCACCCAGGAACATGCACCTTCCCTGTGGATATGAGTTGCATGTAAGGATGGGTGTGGTGTAAATGTCTCGAGGGCAACTAAATACACCAAAGAGTATGCACATTCTTTGGCATGTGAGAAGATTTGTTATATCCACATGGATTCTCTCAAACCTGTACAGATGCACTATAGAGAATGTTTTGATGGGATGCATATCAATCGGTATGGCAACTGCTTGCTCTGACCACCTAAACCTGCAGAGAGTGTTGAATACAGCCTAGTCCATCATAGGCTTGACAGTTCTTGCCACCCAGTCCATCTTCATGCTGTGTTGCATCATTGCATCAGAAATACTGGAAGGATTCTTGCCACCCTGGCCCTTCTCTTCTAATTTCTGCCACCTGAGAGTGATAGGGAGCTTAAAACCCAGATATTTAAAGGTCTGCCCCACTTGGGCAACCTAATTGGCGAGTTGTAGAAGAGTTTAGGAGAGTTTGAAAAAATGTCATGTGAAGACGTCCTTCGACCTCCTGCGACTATGTGAAGACTAGCTTCGACTAGCTACGGGAAAATTGGACACCGAATAGTGGAGAGTGAAGATGACCTCCTTCGAACTCCTTCGACCTCCCTTCGACCTCCCTGCGACTATGATGAAGACTATCTATGACTACCTTCGACTAGCTTCAACTACCCTCGATACCTACGACTAACATGCGACCTACTACGACCTACTACGACTAAACCTACGAGTAAATAAAGTATAGATTGTCTCCATGGCGATTCTTTTTTACTCGCGGGCATTTTTCAACATGTTGAAAAATACGCCGCAACCTAGCTGAAGCCTCAAGTACACAGGGACTGCTCTTGAGCATGAAGGAGGGTTACAAAGACCTCCCACGACCTCGTGTCGACCATGCTGCGAGTATGAGTCGAGGGCAAACTCGCCAGAAATCGGGATTAGGTAGCCTAAGTGGGACAGCCCTTTAGACTTAAGGACAGCTGCTTTCGCAATGCTATCAGACACATTAACCAATCACCTTTTTGCATTTCATTCCCAGTGGTGCTGCCACATTCTCGTAACTCTAACTTACTTCATTTAGTTATTATGTATTGCACGTTGGTACTTTTTATTATTACTTCAGTTTGCACCACAATGTTTGCACCATTCCAATGTACTTGCATTTGTTAATTTATTGAGTACATTGTATTTATTGTTCATTTTGCAAGCTTCATGTGCTCAGGAATGTTATTGCACCATGGTGTATATGACAAAAAACTAACTGAATCTGAATCTGAAGCATTTTTCTCAAGCCACTTTTCATGTTTCATTCCTTTCCCAAATATTACACCAAAGAGAAGTGCAATCTCTAAGGCAGCCATTCTTTTTTGCTGGAAGAAAAAAAAGATAATGCAATAAAATATTTGGTTGGGAGAATGATGAGAATAAAATAAGAATTCCAACTTCATTGCTTTGTAACTGATATTGACAATGTCTATGCTGAAATCCACAAAGATACTCAGTGTGCCAAAGTGATTTTAAAACAATCATCCCATTGAAACATGAAAGAAACATAATTTATGAAATGTTAAGCATTATAATCTATGTGCGCTCTCAATACTGCAGATAATTCTGAAAACTTATATACATAACAACTTACAAGAAATATAATACAGTAAGCCTTGTTAGAGGGTTTCTTTTAGAAAGGAGATGAGGTGGATCTTCTTTAGTCAGAGTGTAGTTAATCTGTGGAACTCATTGCCACAGAGGGCTGTGGAGGCCAAGTCAGTGGATATTTTTAGGCAAAGATAGACAATTCTTGATTAGAACGGGTGCCAAAGGTTAAGGGGAGAGGCAGGAAAATAGAATTAGGAGGCATAGATCAGCTGTGATTGATGGCGGAATAGACTCGATGGGCCGAATTGTCTAATTCTACACCTATACCTTGTGAATTGTTATGATGGACCATAGGGAGGGAGGTGGTATCTGTTATTACCGTTGTCGCTACTGTATAACCAAGTAGCGCATTTTTCATTGTATAATAGTGGAAACAAACCACTACAGTTGCTAATTAATATACAAAGGAACACAAAGTGCAGGTGTAACTCTGGAGAACATGTGTAGGGGACGTTTCGTTTCAGG